>NC_068428.1:28827302-28942302 GCF_023373465.1 Oncorhynchus keta
GAGACAACGTAAGAACATTGGCTAAATGTTAGTGAAACGTTAGAGAGTGTTGTCAGTGTGACTATGACCTGAGCCATGCTGAGAGTGGGGTACCACAGCTATGTCTACAAGGTTTCCAACAGGCTGCAGGTACGCTCTGTGTGTGTGGTGTGTTGATTGTGGTGGCGTATATTTGACGTACAGTAGCTTGTTTGTAATAGAGTCATGGAATCGTATGGTTCTACTGTCATCTCATTGCATAGGCGGCAAAAACATTGAGCAAAACCATGTATGTGTTGGATTGTAATGTGACATAGATTTGAAGTGGGAAGTTTACATACACTTAGCTTGGAGTCATTAAAACCCGTTATTCAACCACTCCACAAATGTCTTGTTAACAAACTATAGTTTTGGCAAGTCAGTTAGGACATCTACTTTGTGCATGACACAAGTAATTTTTTCAACAATTGTTTACAGACAGATTATTTCACTTATAATTCACTGTATCACAATTCCAGTGGGTCAGAAGTTTACATACACTAAGTTGACTGTGCCTTTAATAAGCTTGGAAAATTCCAGAAAATGATGCCATGGCTTTAGAAGCTTCTGATAGGCTAATTGACATCATTTGAGTCAATTGGAGGTGTACCTGTGGATGTATTTCAAGGCCTGCATTCAAACTCAGTGCCTTTTTGCTTGACATCATGTGCAAATCAAAAGAAATCAGCCAAGACTTCAGAAATGTGTAGACCACCACAAGTCTGATTCATCCTTGGGAGCAATTTCCAAACGGCTGAAGGTACCACGTTCATCTGTACAAACAATTGTGCGTAAGTATAAACACCATGGGACCAAGCAGCCATCATACTGCTCAGGAAGGAGACGCACTCTGTCTCCTAGAGATGAACGTACTTTGGTGCGAAAAGTGCAAATCAATCCCAGAACAACATCAAAGGACCTTGTGAAGATGCTGGAGGAAACAGGTGCAAAAGTATCTATATCCACAGTAAAACAAGTCCTATATCGACATAACCTGAAAGGCCGCTCAGCAAGGAAGAAGCCACTGCTCCAAAACCGCCATAAAAAAGCCAGACTACGTTTGCAACTCCACATGGGGACAAATATCGTACTTTTTGGATAAATGTCCTCTGGTATGATGAAACATAAATAGAACTGTTTGGCCATAATGACCATCGTTATGTTTGGAGGAAAAAGGGGGAGGCTTGCAAGCCGAAGAACACCATCCCAACCATGTCAGGGTTTTCGCTGCTGGTCATTTGAGGCAAGTGCAGGAGAGCAGAGACAGGTGATCAGGAGACTTTATTTGCCAAGAGCAACAACAGACTGGTGCGATACAAATCAAATCAAATCAACCAAATCAAATGTTATTTGTCACATACACATGGTTAGCAGATGTTAGTGCGAGTGTAGCGAAATGCTTGTGCTTCTAGTTCCGACAATGCAGTAATAACCAACAAGTAATCTAGCTAACAATTCCAAAACTACTACCTAATAGACACAAGTGTAAGGGGATAAAGAATATGTACATAAAGATATATGAATGAGTGATGGTACAGAGTGGCATAGGTAAGATACAGTAGATGGTATTAAGTGCAGTATATACATATGAGATGAGTATGTAAACAAAGTGGCATAGTTAAAAAGTGGCTAGTGATACATGTATTACATAAGGATGCAGTAGATGATATAGAGTACAGTATATACATATACATATGAGATTAATAATGTAGGGTATGTAAACATTATATTAGGTAGCATTGTTTAAAGTGGCTAGTGATATATTTTACATAATTTCCCATCAATTCCCATTATTAAAGTGGCTGGAGTTGAGTGGCTGGAATTGAGTGTTGGCAGCAGTCACTCAATGTTAGTGGTGGCTGTTTAACAGTCTGATGGCCTTGAGATAGAATCTGTTTTTCAGTCTCTCGGTCCCAGCTTTGATGCACCTGTACTGACCTTGCCTTCTGGATGATAGCGGGGTGAACAGGCAGTGGCTCGGGTGGTTGTTGTCCTTGATGATCTTTATGGCCTTCCTGTGACATCGGGTGGTGTAGGTGTCCTGGAGGGCAGGTAGTTTGCCCCCGGTGATGCGTTGTGCAGACCTCACTACCCTCTGGAGAGCCTTACGGTTGTGGGCGGAGCAGTTGCTGTACCAGGCGGTGATACAGCCAGACAGGATGCTCTCGATTGTGCATCTGTAGAAGTTTGTGAGTGCTTTTGGTGACAAGCCGAATTTCTTCAGCCTCCTGAGGTTGAAGAGGCGCTAATGCGCCTTCTTCACGATGCTGTCTGTGTGGGTGGAACAATTTGGTTTGTCTGTGATGTGGAACTTAAAACTTACTACCCTCTCCACTACTGTTCCATCGATGTGGATAGGGGGGTGTTCCCTCTGCTGTTTCCTGAAGTCCACAATCATCTCCTTAGTTTTGTTGACGTTGAGTGTGAGGTTATTTTCCTGACACCACACTCCGAGGGCCCTCACCTCCTCCCTGTAGGCCGTCTCGTCGTTGTTGGTAATCAAGCCTACCACTGTTGTGTCGTCCGCAAACTTGATGACTGAGTTGGAGGCGTGCGTGGCCACGCAGTCGTGGGTGAACAGGGAGTACAGGAGAGGGCTCAGAACGCACCCTTGTGGGGCCCCAGTGTTGAGGATCAGCGGGGTGGAGATGTTGTTGCCTACCCTCACCACCTGGGGGCGGCCCGTCAGGAAGTCCAGTACCCAGTTGCACAGGGCGGGGTCGAGACCCAGGGTCTCGAGCTTGATGACGAGCTTGGAGGGTACTATGGTGTTAAATGCCGAGCTGTAGTCGATGAACAGCATTCTCACGTAAGTATTCCTCTTGTCCAGATAGGTTAGGGCAGTGTGCAGTGTGGTTGAGATTGCATCGTCTGTGGACCTATTTGGGCGGTAATCAAATTGGAGTGGGCCTAGGGTGTCAGGTAGGGTGGAGGTGATATGGTCCTTGACTAGTCTCTCAAAGCACTTCATGATGACGGAAGTGAGTGCTACGGGGCGGTAGTCGTTTAGCTCAGTTACCTTAGCTTTCTTGGGAACAGGAACAATGGTGGCCCTCTTGAAGCATGTGGGAACAACAGACTGGGATAGGGATTGATTGAATATGTCTGTAAACACACCGGCCAGCTGGTCTGCGCATGCTCTGAGGGCGCGGCTGGGGATGCCGTCTGGGCCTGCAGCCTTGCGAGGGTTGACACGTTTAAATGTTTTCCTCACGTCGGCTGCAGTGAAGGAGAGTCCGCATGTTTTAGTTGCGGGCCGTGTCAGTGGCACTGTATTGTCCTCAAAGCGGGCAAAAAAGTTATTTAGTCTGCCTGGGAGCAAAACATCCTGGTCCGTGACGGGGCTGGTTTTCTTTTTGTAATCCGTAATTGACTGTAGACCCTGCCACATACCTCTTGTGTCTGAGCCGTTGAATTGAGATTCTACTTTGTCTCTATACTGACGCTTAGCTTGTTTGATTGCCTTGCGGAGGGAATAGCTACACTGTTTGTATTCGGTCATATTTCCGGTCACCTTGCCCTGATTAAAAGCAGTGGTTCGCGCTTTCAGTTTCACGCGAATGCTGCCATCAATCCACAGTTTCTGGTTTGGGAATGTTTTAATCTTTGCTATGGGAACGACATCTTCAGCGCACATTCTAATGAACTCGCTCACCGAATCAGCGTATTCGTCAATGTTGTTGTCTGACGCAATATGGAACATATCCCAGTCCATATATGGATTCCAGTTTGCAAAGAGTCAAATAAAGTTTGTTCAGAGCCATCGATGTGTCTGCTTGGGGGGGAATATATACGGCTGTGATTATAATCGAAGAGAATTCCCTTGGTAGATAAACACAAAACAAAACAATTCCACACAAAGACATGGGGGGAACAGAGGAATATATACAGTATATGCAGTGTGATTAGGGAATGTAAACTAGGTGTGCGGGGAACAAGACAAAACAAATAGAACAATGAAAAAGCGGCGATGGCTAGAAGACCGGTGACATCGACCGCTGAACGCCGCCCGAACAAGGAGAGGAGCCGACTTCACGATGTCGTGACAACGGGGACAACAAAGTCAATGTATTGGAGTGTGCGAGCAAGGAGGCCTACAAACCTGACTCAGTTACACCAGCTCTGTCAGGAGGAATGGGCCAAAAGTCACCCAACTTATTGTGGGAAGCTTGTGGAAGGCTACCCAAAATGTTTGACCCAAGTTAAACAATTTCAAGGCAATGCTACCAAATACTAACTGAGTGTATGTAAACTTCTGAACCACTGGGAATGTGATGAAATAAATCAAATCTGAAATAAATCATTATCTCGGCTATTATTCTGACATTTCACATTCTTAAAATAAAGTGGTGATCCTAACTGACCTAAAACAGGGAATTTTTACGAGGATTAAATGTCAGGAATTGTGAAACTTCCGACTTCAGCTGTACAGTACATTGGGCAGACGCTGACACTCTAGTCAGATGATGTGATAAGTCAATGTGACCAGTACAGTGTGGACCTGATAAAGTGCTTTGAGGCTCAGTAAAAAATGCCTCATAAAGGCACCTTATCAGTTGCGCTGTCAATGTATTTGATTGATAGGTGGAGGCGGCTGGTGATGACCCAATGGAGCCTGACCCCCGGGTGACCTTGCCAGCAGAGAACGGGGTCAGCCACGTCCCCATCATCTCCTCCAAACCCCCCAGCCTGGTCAGCCACCAGCCACAGCCCACAGGTAGAGGTCAACTCTCCACTTGAACTTACAGTAATAATAATAATAATAATTTATTAAACTTCTATTGCGCTTTTCATAATAGAAATCGCAAAGCGCTTCATGAGGAAAAAACAAACAAACAAACACTGCATGACCAAAAGAATGTGGACATCTGCTTGTCGAACATCTCATTCCAAAATCATGGGCATTAATATGGAATTGGTCCCCCTTTGCTGTGAAAACAGCCTCCACTCTTCTGGGAAGGCTTTCCACTTGATGTTGGAACATTGCTGCGGGGACTTGCTTCCATTCAACCAGGAGCATTAGTGAGGTTGGGCACTGATGTTAAGCGATTAGACCTGGCTCGCAGCCTGTGTTGCAATTCATTCCAAAGTTGTTTGATGGTGTTGAGATCAGGGCTCTGTGCAGGCCAGTCATGTTTTTCCAAACCAATCTCGACAAATAATTTCTGTATCGACCACCACTCCAGTTGATCTTAGGCTTGTGTGGGGCTGCTTTGCCATGGAAAGCCATTTCATGAAGCTCCCGAGGAACAGTTCTTGTGCTTGAGGTTGCTTCCAGTGGCGGTTTGGAACTCTGCAGTGATTATTGTAACCAAGGACAGACGATTTTTAAGCGATACGGGCTTCAGCACTCGGCGGTTCCGTTCTGTGAGCTAGTGTGGCCTACCACTTCGTGGCTAAGCCATTGTTGCTCCTAGACGTTTCCACTTCACAATAACAGCACTTACAGTTGACCAGCTGGGTCAGGGCAGGATTTTGATGAACTGACTTGTTGTTTCAGCTCTTCAGTAAGGCCATTCTACTGCCAATGTTTGTCTATGGAGCTGTCATGGCTGAGTGCTCGATTTTATACACCTGTCAGCAACGGGTGTGGCTGAAATAGTCAAATCCACTCATTTGAAGGGGTGTCCACATATTTTTTGCCATGTAGTTTATCATGACTGTGACTCCGAAACGGCAACCAGTTAACTTACATTTGGCATTCCACAACACATTTACCACCCACTTGGGTTGCCAGATACAACCTCCCAAAACCCGCACTAACAGGTCTATATTGTTCATCAGGTTCAGTGAAAATTGCAGTGAAGACTGAGGACGTCATTCAGAGTGTTCTCACAGGTAAGACTAGAGTAATCAAATCAAATGTATTTATATAGCCCTTCTTACATCAGCTGATATCTCAAAGTGCTATACAGAAACCCGGCATAAAACCCCAAACAGCAAGCAATGCAGGTGTAGAAGCAAGGTGGCTAGGAAAATCTCCCTAGAAAGGCCTAAACCGAGGAAGAAACCTAGAGAGGAAACAGGCTATGAGGGGTGGCCAGTCCTCTTCTGGCTGTGCCGGGTGGAGATTATAACAGAACATGGCCAAGATGTTCAAATGTTCATAAATGACCAGCATGGTCAAATAATAATAATCACAGTAGTTGTCGAGGGTGCAACAAGTCCGCACCTCAGGAGTAAATGTCAGTTGGCTTTTCATAGCCGATCATTAAGAGTACCTCTACCGTTCCTGCTGTCTCTAGAGAGTTGAAAACAGCAGGTCTGGGACAGGTAGCACGTCCGGTGAACAGGTCAGGGTTCCATAGCTGCAGGCAGAACAGTTGAAACTGGAGCAGCAGCACGGCCAGGTGGACTGGGGACAGCAAGGAGTCATCATGCCAGGTAGTCCTGAGGCATGGTCCTAGGGCTCAGGTCCTCAGAGAGAGAAAGAAAGAGAAAAAGAGAGAATTAGAGAGAGCATACTTACATTCACACAGGACACTGGATAAGACAGGAGAAGTACTCCAGATATAACAAACTGACCCTAGCCCCCCGACACATAAACTACTGCAGCATAAATACTGGAGGCTGAGACAGGAGGGGTCAGGAGACACTGTTGCCCCATCCGATGATACCCCCGGACAGGGCCAAACAGGAAGGATATAACCTCACCCACTTTTCCAAAGCACAGCCCCCACACCACTAGAGGGATATCTTCAACCACCAACTTACCATCCTGAGACAAGGCCGAGTACAGCCCACAAAGATCTTCGCCACCGCACAACCCAACCCAGACAGGAAGATCAGTGACTCAACCCACTCAAGCGATGCACCCCTCCTAGGGACGGCAAGGAAGAGCACCAGTAAGCCAGTGACTCAGCCCCTGTAATAGGGTTAGAGGCACAGAATCCCAGTGGAGAGAGGGGAACCGGCCAGGCAGAGACAGCAAGGGCGGTTCGTTGCTCCAGAGCCTTTCCGTTCACCTTCACACTCCTGGGTCAGACTACACTCAATCATATGATCTACTGAAGAGAGGAGTCTTCAGTAAAGACTTAAAGGTTGAGACCGAGTCTGCGTCTCTCACATGGGTAGGCAGACCATTCCATAAAAATTGAGCTCTATATGAGAAAGCCCTGCCTCCAGCTGTTTGCTTAGAAATTCTAGGGACAATTAGGAGGCCTGCGTCTTGTGACCGTAGCGTACGTGTAGGTATGTACGGTAGGACCAAATCGGAAAGATAGGTAGGAGCAAGCTCATGTAATGCTTTGTAGGTTTGCAGTAAAACCTTGAAATCAGCCCTTGCCTTAACAGGAAGCCAGTGTAGGGAGGCTAGCACTGGAGTAATATGATCAAATATTTTGGTTCTAGTCAGGATTCTAGCAGCCGTATTTAGCACTAACTGAACTTTATTTAGTGCTTTATCCGGGTAGCCGGAAAGAAGAACATTGCAGTAGTCTAACCTAGAAGTAACAAAAGCATGGATTAATTTTTCAGCATCATTTTTGGACAGAAAGTTTCTGATTTTTGCAATGTTACGTAGATGGAAAGAAGCTGTCCTTGAAACCTTCTTGATATGTTCGTCAAAAGAGAGATCAGGGTCCAGAGTAACACCGAGGTCCTTCACAGTTTTATTTGAGATGACTGTATAACCATCAAGATTAATTGTCAGATTCAACAGGAGATCTCTTTGTTTCTTGGGACCGAGAACAAGCATCTCTGTTTTGTCCGAGTTTAAAAGTAGAAAGTTTGCAGCCATCCACTTCCTTATGTCTGAAACACAGGCTTCTAGAGAGGGCAATTTTGGGACTTCACCGCGTTTCATTGAAATGTACAGCTGTGTGTCATCCGCATAGCAGTGAAAGTTAACATTATGTTTTCGAATGACATCCCCAAGAGGTAAAATATATAGTGAAAACAATAGTGGTCCTAAAACGGAACCTTGAGGAGCACCGAAATTTACAGTTGATTTGTCAGAGGACAAACCATTCACAGTGACAAACGGATATCTTTCCGAGAGGCCAGAACATGTCTGTGTAGACCAATTAAGTAAGACTCAGTAACAAGCTAAGTGAACATGTCAATTCAGAGTGTTCTCACATGTAAGACTCCGTAACAAGCTAAGTGAACATGTGTGGTCATTTGTCTATCTGTACTGGCATTACACCAATCTGAAAGATCACAGAATTGTGCACCCTGTATGTAAAAAAAAAAAAACTGACAGGAAGAAAGGCATTGATCAAAACACTTTTTTTCTCAGTCTCTCTTCTTTGCATCCCTCCTTCCTCCAGAGATGGAGGCCCAGACAGTAGAGGAGTTGAAGCAGCAGAAGGGCTTTGTGAGGGAGCAGAGGAAGCAGTATAAAGAGATGAAGGAGTTGATAAGGAAACACCACCGTAAGACCAGCGAGCTGATCAAGGAGCACACGGCCAGGGCTGCAGAGCTGCAGAACCAGCACCAGCGCAGGACCTCCGCGCTGCAGAAGAGCCACAAACGTGATGGTAAGAAAAGGTAGGTAGCCCTGCTCTTCTTCTCCTCCTCTTAGTCCTCCTCCGCTACTCTTCTTCTCCTCCTCTTAGTCCTCCTCCCTGCTCTTCTTCTCATCCTCTTAGTCCTCCTCTCTGCTCTTCTTCTCCTCCTTTTTGTCCTCCTCCCTACCCTTCTTTCTGTATCCCTCAATTCCTCTCACCAGTGGCGATTTTAGGATATACATCTTGGTAGGCAAAACCAAAAAATAATCCATGCCAGCAAAGCTACTACACAACACAACACTAAACAATAGATTTATTGCACTATAACGGTGACAAACGGTGCCCACAAACTCTCCCAACAGAAGTCCCAACACATTACCACTGCTACCCCTTGTCTGGCAGCGAAACAATTCATTCAGCCTTATTTATTGCCTTTAAAAACAAAATAGCTGATATGGCTGACTTGCTTAAAAAATGTGGTTTTTAATGACTATTGAGATGTACAAACTATGGCATAAGTGGGTAAGAGGCAATCTGTCATTTCGATTAAGATATTAATGAGCGAGCTAGGACTCAGAACATGGGCCGTTCTTACAGTGTTCTCCCTGTACACCAAGTCAAAACCATAGGATAAATAAAGGGGGCATATAAGCAGCCAATGAAAGCTCTTAAAATATTAGATGATGACATTTCTCTAAAACAGCCAATAGGATACATTTGCACCAGCAAGTCAGAACAGTAGGCGAATGTTTAGGGGGATGCACATGGGCTACTAACGGCTTACTACACAACATACACTGAGTATTACTTTCTTAGCTACAGTATACATATCTCCCTGGTCCATCAGCCACTCCTTGGACTACAATACATATTTTGCCAATTGGTCTGGACCCCTTTTACTACCGACACGGCGCCCCGCCGATTCCACCACGACTGGTCTACCGACGTAATCCGTCCGAGGTATTTCAACAGGCTGCTCCGTTGCGACGTTCCCTGAAGGCCCATCCGCGGCCCGCTAGCTGCCTAGAGCATATCGGATTGTTAGCTGAAGAGGACCATCAGCCAATTTCTTGAGCAACAATACCTATTTTGCTTTGTACCCTTTTACTGCGTACACGGATCCCTGCCAATCTACCATGACTGGCCTGCCGACGTAACCGTCCAAGGGGGCAACAAACAACAGACTTCTTCCACCGCGACGTCCCCCTTAAGTCCCTTCTACTAGCCTGCTAGCCCCGACCCGCTAGCTGTCTGAATCGCCATGTCTCCAGCTCGCCTAGCCTCCCACTGGTCCCAATGATCACTCAGCTATGCATGTCTCTCCCTAATGTCAATATGTCTTGTCCATTACTGTTTTGGTTAGTGATTATTGTCTTATTTCACTGTAGAGCCTCCAGCCCTGCTCAATATGACTTAGCTAGCCCGTTTGTTTCACCTCCCACACATGTGGTGACCTCACCTGGTCTAAACAATGTCTCTAGAGACAAAACCTCTCTCATCAGCACGCTATGCCTAGGTTTACCTCCACTGTATTCACATCCTACCATACCCTTGTCTGTACATTATGCCTTGAATCTATTCTTCCTCGCCCAGAAACCTGTTAATTTTACTCTCTGTTCTGAATGCACTAGACAACCAGTTCTTATAGCCTTTAGCTGTACCCTTATCCTACTCCTCCTCTGTTCCTCTGGTGATGTAAAGGTTCATACAGGCCCTGCAGCGCCCAGCATCACTCCCATTCCCCAGGCACTCATTTGTTGACTTCTGTAAACTTAAAAGCCTTGGTTTCATGCATGTTAACATTTGAAGCCTCCTCCCCGTTTTTGTTTAATTCGCTGCCTCAGCACACTCTGCCAACCCGGATGTCCTAGCCGTGTCCAGTGACTCGGTCTATAAAAAAATGGTCAGATGAAGCAGATGCTAAACTTCAGGACTGCTTTGCTATCACAGACTGGAACATGTTCCGGGATTCTTCTGATGACATTGAGGAATACATCACATCAGTCACTGGCTTTATCAATAAGTCCATTGAGGACGTTGTCCCCACAGTGACTGTATGTACATACCCCAACCAGAAGCCATGGATTACAAGCAACTTTCGCACTGAGCTAATGGGTAGAGCTGCCGCTTTCAAGGTTCAGGACTCTAACCCGGAGGCTTACAAGAAATCCCTATATGCCCTGCAACAAACCATCAAACAGGCAAAGCGTCAATACAGGGCTAAGATTGAATCATACTACACCGGCTCTTACGCTCATCGGATGTGACAGGGCTTGCAAACCATAATAGACTACAAAGGGAAGCACAGCCGCGAGCTGCCCAGTGACACGAGCCTACCAGACGAGCTAAATCACTTCTATGCTCGCTTCGAGGTAAGCAACACTGAGGCACGCATGAGAGCATCTGCTGTTCTGGATGACTGTGTGATCACGCTCTCCGAAGCCGACGTGAGTAAGACCTTTAAACAGGTCAACATACACAAGGCTGCGGGGCCAGACGGATTACCAGAACGTGTGCTCCGGGCATGTGCTGATCAACTGGCAGGTGTCTTCACTGACATTTTCATCATATCTCTGATCGAGTCTGTAATACCAACATGCTTCAAGCAGACCACCATAGTCCCTGTACCCATGAACACAAAGGCAACCTGCCTAAATGACTACAGGCCCATGGCACTCACGTCCGTAGCCATGAAGTCCTTTTGATTGGCTGGTAATGGTTCACATCAACACCATTATCCGAGAAACCCTAGACCCACTCCAATTTGCATACCGCCCAAACAGATCCACAGATGATGCACTCCACACTGCCCTTTCCCACCTGGACAAAAGGAACACATATGTGAGAATGCTGTTCATTGACGACAGCTCAGTGTTCAACACCATAGTACCCTCAAAGCTCATCACCAAGCTAAGGATCCTGGGACTAAACACCTCCCTCTGCAACTGGATCCTGGACTTCCTGACAGGCCACCCCTAGGTGGTGAGGGTAGGTAGCAACACATCTGCAACGCTGATCTGCCACACTGGAGCTCCCCACGGGTGCGTGCTCAGTCCCCTCCTGTACTCCCTGTTCATCCACAACTGCATGGCCAGGCATGACTCCAAAACCATCATTAAGTTTGCTGACTACACAACAGTGGTAGGCCTGATCACCGACAACGTCGAGACAGCCTTTAGGTAGGAGGTCAGAGACCTGGCCGGGTGGTAACAAAATAACAACCCATCCCTCAACGTAAACAAGACTAAGGAGATGATTGTGGACTACAGGAAAATAGCACCAAGCATGTCTCCATTCTCATCGACGGGGCTGTAGTGGAGCAGGTTGAGAGCTTCAAATTCCTTGGTGTCCACATTAACAACAAACTAGATTGGTCCAAACACACCAAGACAGTCGTGAAGAGAGCACTACAAAGCCTATTCCCCCTCAGGAAACTAAAAAGATTTGGCATGGGTCCTGAGATCCTCAAACGGTTCTACAGCTGTAACGTCGAGAGCATCCTGACCGGTTGCATCTCTGCCTGGTACGGCAATTGCTCGGCCTCCGACCGCAAGGCACTTCAGAGGGTAGTGCATACGGCCCAGTACATCACTGGGACAAAGCTGCCTGCCATCCATGACAGAGCAAGGCCCTAAAAATTGTCAAAGACCACAGCCACCCCAGTCATAGACTGTTCTCTCTACTGCGGCATGGCAAGTCTAGGACAAAAAGGCTTCTCAACAGTTTTTACCCCCAAGCCAAAAGACTCCTGAACAGGTTATGGTTACCTGGACTATTTGCATTGTGTGCCCCCAACCCCTCTTTTACGCTGCTGCTACTCTCTGTTTATCAATAATGCATAGTCACTTTAACTATACATTCATGTACATACTACCTAAATGGCCCGACCAACCAGTGCTCCCACACATTGGCTAATCGGGCTATCTGCATTGTGTCCCACCACCTGCCAACCCCTCTTTTTACGCTTCTGCTACTCTCTGTTCATCATATATGCATAGTCACTTTAACGATACCTACATGTACATACTACCTCAATAAACCTGACTAACAGGAGTTTGTATATAGCCTTGCTACTCTTTTTTCAAATGTATTTTTACTGCTGTTTTATTTCTTTACTTACCCACACACACACATACACACCTTTTTTTCGCACCATTGGTTAGAGCCTGTAAGTAAGCATTTCATTGTAAGGTCTACTACACCTGTTGTATTTGGCGCATGTGACAAATAAACTTTGATTTGATTTGTCTGAATCCTGGCTTAGGAAGGTCACCAAAAATCCTGACATTTCCATCCATAATATAATAATATATAATATATAATATATGCCATTTAACTATAACATTTTCCGACATGATAGAACTGCCAAAGGGGGCAGAGTTGCAATCTACTACATTTGTTTATTCCATGTGTAACTCTGTATTGTTGTTTGTGTCCCACCTCTTTGCTTTATCTTGGCCAGTTAGCAGTTGTAAATGAGAACTTGTTCTCAACTGGCCTACCTGGTTAAAGGTGAAATAAAATCAAATAAATAAAAATTACATAATTTATGCAGCAACATTTTTGGACTCACCTTGTTGTGCTGTGCTGACTTGAACAGGAAGGCTGCGCCTTGTCCTTTGTGTGCAAATTTTGTCATCAAACTTTATCATCAAAGTCTGGTATTCTCTGGATTTATGGTGCTTTCAAGACAACTGGAAACTCAAAAAAAATCAAGGTTGAGTCAAGATGACGTCAGTGATCTTCAGGTCGGAGCTCTAGAAAGAGGCCCAAGTTCCCGAGTTGGATGACCGTTCAAAACGTATTTTCCCAGTCAGAGCTCGTTTTTTTCCCGAGTTCCCAGTTGTCTTGAACTCACTGAAGTCAGATTTCCCAGTTCTGAGTTTCCAGTTGTTTTGAGCATGGCAGAAGTCATACTGGATTGACAACATGGCCAATGTGGAATGTTTATCCTTTTATGCTTGGTAAAGTGACCCTTAAACCCAGACTTGGAACCACACACCCATTCCACTGAATAGCAGGCTGGTGATTGCTTTGCAATGCTTGCAGTTAGCCACTAATTCCTTCCAAATCACTCATTATTGAATTTGTGATTTCCAGCTTGTTGTGTAATGCTTATGTCCAATTGCCGATGAGTACCGATACGTTTTTATCTATAATTTCTCCTAATTTAAAAAGGATTTGCCAGTAGACTGTCGACTTCATTCATGAACATGACTGCTCGCTTGCTAGATAAGATTTTGAAAGTATGATGCTGATTGGACATAAGTCCAATCAAAGCTACTGTAGATATAACGTGATTAGACATAATTTTATCTGTGGCCAATGACCTTGAACCTTCTTGGATGGGCACTTCTAATGTAACTCTATGGCAGCACCCAAGAGACATTAATTTTCTATCTCTACCCTTAGATTTGGCGGTGACGTAGTGTCCCCATGAGTGACAGAACACTGAGCCAATCACGGTGTAACTATAGAACATTACCCAATCACGGCACAACTAAAGAACATTACCAACCCCTACGTGTGTGTTTAGCAGGTCGGAGCAGTCCCTGTCGACCCTGGAGCAGGAGCTGTGTGTGTTGGACCAGGAGTCCAGTCAGAGACTGTCTGAGCTGAAGGAGAAGCAGCAACAACAGCTACTCACACTGAGACAGGAGCAGTATTACAGTGAGAAGTACCAGAAGAAAGAACACAACAAAATGGTACATGCACACACACACACACACACACACACACACACACACACACACACACACACACACACACACACACACACACACACACACACACACACACACACACACACACACACACACCTAACCATATCCTCAACCAGAATTATACTAGAGACCAGCGTACCTAACTACATACAGTAGATGTATTATTTGTGTTGAATCGGCATTAACCCTCAACTCAGTATAAAGAGGGCTTTATGGCCAAAATCACCCTGTTGTGCTGACCTTAGATCAGTGACTGAGTGTAGTACCTGATCTGTGTACAGTTTGTGTGGATGAGGTGTCAGAGTTTATCCATGATGAATAGAACCATACTGACAGACCAATTATATTCTCCAATGTCAACAGATAAGTCATACCTGAGTTAAACAGAAAGCATGAGTCAGCTATCATATGCTACGAGGCAGACAAACTGTAGGATAACCAGTGTCCTTTTTCCTGTGGATCTCTAGCTGTTGGAGAAGTTGACAGCCATAGCTGAGGAGTGTCAGAGTGCCCAGCTGAAGAAGATCAGAGACATCTGTGACAAGTAGAAAAGTGCACACACACACGCAAACACACACTCACACAAATAAAAGCACATACACAAACACACAAACACACACACAAATAAAAGCACATACACAAACAAAAACATACACACATACACACAGAAACAAATACACACACACAAAAGAAGCTCATGTATGCATGTATTTCATGGGCCATTTGTTTCACTATCCTCCTATTTCTCCACAGGGAAAAGAAAGACGTGAAGAAGAAGATGGACAAGAAAAGACAGGAGAAGATTAATGAAGCAAAGGCCAACAACAAGAACGTGACAGAGGAGTAAGTACATGGGGTTGGGGAAGAGACCTCCTAATACATAAATGTTCATGCTTCTTAAGGCCACCAGATGGCGATGAAGATTCATGCCTGACTGACTGATCGAACTAATGATCACGACAGGACCAATTTAATACAAATATTCCATAGATTTTATAGAAAGACTTAATTCTTGTAAGTGTCATAGGTCATCAGGCAGACCTACCAACTTTTATATGGTCCTTTGAGCTAGATTGGAACCAGGAACATCAGGATTGTTGACTGTTGAAGTAAAGGTTCCATTTGAGGAATCTTAAAGAGAGGTTAGAGCTGACATCTGTATATGTTTACAGAGAGAAGCTGGAAATCAACAGGTCATTTGTCAATGAGGTGGTGCAGTATATCAAACGGGTAAGTGTGTGTGTGTGTGTGTGTGTGTGTGTGTGTGTGTGTGTGTGTGTGTGTGTGTGTGTGTGTGTGTGTGTGTGTGTGTGTGTGTGTGTGTGTGTGTGTGTGTGTGTGTGTGTGTGTGTGTGTGTGTGTGTGTGTGTGTGTGTGTGTGTGTGTGTGTGCGTGTGTGTCCATGCCGGCGTATGGATTTGTTTGTGTTTGTTATGTGGCTACACCTTACTCTCGCCTACCTCTGTCTGTGTAGTTGGAGGATGCTCAGAGTAAGAGAATGGAGAGACTACTTGAGAAGCACAAGGACATCAGACAGCAGATTGTGGATGAGAAACCTAAGGTATGGACACATTTACCTTCAAATACAGAACTGTAGGAAGAAGTAGCTTCTGACCAATCATTCAGTGTCAGGAATAGGATGCATCCCAAATGTCACCCTATTCCCTGTGTAGTGCCCTGCTTTTGACCAGGACCCATAGTGCACTATGAAGGGAATTGGGTACCATTTGGGACAGAGACATATTTTCAACCCATAATGGTTCCATTGGGTAACCATTTCCATCATGTCCATTGTTACTGTGATTGTAGGAAGGAGGATCCCCAGAGGACCAGGGTAAGACACTCTGCATCTCGGTCTGCATTAATACAGCTTCAATACTTAAGCATTAATAACAATGTATACGGAAGCTTTAATACGAAGGCAAAAGCTGAAGAATGATAACAAGTAGATGTGCAACTTTCCTCTGACCCAGCCTCTCTGTTACAATAACCCTGATGATTCAACTGCCCTCTACGTCTACGCTCAACCCAATAGTCCCAAAGTACTCTCTGTCCCTGTCTCCTCATTCTGCTATGCTATGTGTTGCTAAGTGTTTTGGAAGTAAAATACATTTCCAGACCTTGCGATTGTATATGGAAATATAAAGTACACTTTTTTAACCTAGACCTAATTTTATGTGCGATATCTATATGAGGATGTGGTAGGCAGCAGACATATGCTGAAAGAGGATGCATGGATGATGTATATATTGTCCTCATTAGCGCATGACAACACATTTTAGTAGTTTGTGTGTTGACCACACGAAGTCAGCGTATCCTGGAGCATTAGCCTAGTAGCTCTTACCAGAGCGATATACTACTGCCCTGCACCACTGCATGTGCTTCTCTTACACTTCCTCATTTCTATCTCAAGGACATGTCTTACAACATGCATCAGGCTGAATGCTGTGATAAGAACAGAGAATAATTACGCCATGAAACAAAAACAGTTCTCTTCTCAGTAGCTGTGCATGGTTACACTGTCTTGGCTGTAAGCTCAGCCACCGTCCTACAGTAGCACATCCTTCTTTCTTTCTGTGTGTGTGTGTGTGTGTGTGTGTGTGTGTGTGTGTGTGTGTGTGTGTGTGTGTGTGTGTGTGTGTGTGTGTGTGTGTGTGTGTGTGTGTGTGTGTGTGTGTGTGTGTGTGTGTGTGTGTGTGTGTGCGTGTGTGTGTGGGTATGGCTGTGATAATGCCATGTTCCCCCAGTATCCTGGTGTAGCCTCTGTCTTTACAGCTCCCTCAGAGTCCCCGAGTCCAGATATTCTAAAGACAAGTCTGCCTCAGCTTGTACTCAATCATACCTCCTGAGTGGTACGTATGTGTGGTACGTACCTCTGACATGTGTAGAGAAAAGAGGGAGAGAAAGAGAGGGAGAGTGATGATGAGGTCAGAGTTCCATCAAGAGCTAATGGAGGAGGGCATGAGTAACCAGGACAGGGCTAATGGAGGAGGGCATGAGTAACCAGGACAGGGCTAATGGAGGAGGGCATGAGTAACCAGGACAGGGCTAATGGAGGAGGGCATGAGTAACCAGGACAGGGCTAATGAAGGAGGGCATGAGTAACCAGGACAGGGCAGGACAATTCAGTCCCATTCAAAATCCTATTATCCCTAAAAACCTAACCTTACCCCTAAACCTGATTTTCACACTAATTCTAACCTTAACCCTAAAGCCTCTACAAATATAATTTGACCTCTTGGGGAACAACAAAATGTTCCCAGTTGGTGAAATCTGGGGACACAAAAATAATGAAACACGTTCTCCCTCACACACACACACACACACACACACACACACACACACACACACACACACACACACACACACACACACACACACACACACACACACACACACACACACACCTGACCCAGTTTCTCCTTTGGACTCAGAGAAGCCGCTAATGGACAGCTATAACCATCCCTGGTCTGTGGAGACCCTCACATCTCTCACTTTGACTGCCCGCCCGGGATAGCACCACGCTACGTTACACCACAACTCTGTGTGTGTGTGTGTGTGTGTGTGTGTGTGTGTGTGTGTGTGTGTGTGTGTGTGTGTGTGTGTGTGTGTGTGTGTGTGTGTGTGTGTGTGTGTGTGTGTGTGTGTGTGTGTGTGTGTGTGTCAGGCCAGCTGCTATCCCACTGTGCATAAGGAAGTGGAAATGGATGCTACTGAGGCCAGTTTACCCAAATAACCACTCATGTTCCATGTCCAGTTTTAACCCAACCTACTTACTATCAATTTGCCTGAGCAGATAATTCTATCTTATTACCCATTCACTACGTGTCACCACGTTCCAATGGAGGCTCAGTTATTTCAAATGGAAGAATCTGACAGGTTACATTTAGCTGGTCTCTAAATGACAGCATATCATGTGGAGAAAGAGAGAGAGAAGAAATAAAAACAATAAGAAAAGAATCTGAGAGAAGTCATGCAGAAGAATGGCTCCTGACTTGTTTGGTTGTTCAGAGCGAGATTGACACGATTAAATGAGCAAAACATCTACAGGTAATCAAACTGTACAACTGAAGATCAACACAGGAGGAAAAGATTGACAGAGAGTGAGTTAAAAGATCAGTCTTCATCATGGTAGCTAGCCAAATTCAAATCTGTCATCTATTTTACATCTTGCTCCAACTGTTTACTGGTGGTAACCATAGCAACTATGTACATGGCCACTGAGGCAGCGCCAGCAGCAACAGCAGCAGAGACTGAGAAACTTTCCCCCCTTTCGTTTGAATACTCATATTGTTATTGTTCAATGTTTGGTTATTTTCACCCTTGGTTATTGTTGTTACTGTTGTCCTGTTGACAATTTTGATTCTCATTATTTTCATGTTGTAAATATCCAAAGTAAGTTTTGGCAATATGTACATTGTTACGTCATGCCAATAAAGCAAATTGAATTTAATTTAATTGAAAAAATTGAGAAGAGAGAGAGAGATGGAATGGGTGTCGACAGGGAGGGAGAGAAAATAGAGAGACAGAGAGAGAGAGAAAAGAGAGAGAGAAAAGAGAGAGACAGAGAAGAGAGAGAAAAGAGAGAGAGGGAGAAGAGACGTTTTGGATCATTGTCTTGTTGGAAGACAAATCTCCGTCCCAGTCTCAGGTCTTTTGCAGACTCCATCAGGTTTTCTTCCAGAATGGTCCTGTATTTGGCTCCATCCATCTTCCCATCAATTTGAACCATCTTCCCTGTCCCTGCTGAAGAAAAGCAGGCCCAAACCATGATGCTGCCACCACCATGTTTGACAGTGGGGATGGTGTGTTCAGGGTGATGAGCTGTGTTGCTTTTACACCAAACATAACGTTTTGCATTGTTGCCAAAAAGTTCAATTTTGGTTTCATCTGACCAGAGCACCTTCTTCCACATGTTTGGTGTGTCTCCCAGGTGGCTTGTGGCAAACTTTAAACTACACTTTTTATGGATATCTTTAAGAAATGGCTTTCTTCTTGCCACTCTTCCATAAAGGCCAGATTTGTGCAATATACGACTGACTGTCTTATGGACAGAGTCTCCCACCTCAGCTGTAGATCTCTGCAGTTCATCCAGAGTGATCATGGGCCTCTTGGCTGCATCTCTGATCAGTCTTCTCCTTGTATGAGCTGAAAGTTTAGAGGGACGGCCAGGTCTTGGTAGATTTGCAGTGGTCTGATACTCCTTCCATTTCAATATTATCGCTTGCACAGTGCTCCTTGGGATGTTTAAAGCTTGGGAAATCTTTTTGTATCCAAATCCGGCTTTAAACTTCTTCACAACAGTATCTCAGACCTGCCTGGTGTGTTCCTTGTTCTTCATGATGCTCTCTGCGCTTTTAACAGACCTCTGAGACTATCACAGTGCAGGTGCATTTATACGGAGACTTGATTACACACAGGTGGATTGTATTTATCATCATTAGTCATTTAGGTCAACATTGGATCATTCAGAGATCCTCACTGAACTTCTGGAGAGAGTTTGCTGCACTGAAAGTAAAGGGGCTGAATAATTTTGCACGCCCAATTTTTCCGTTTTTGATTTGTTTAAAAAGTTTGAAATATACAATAAATGTCGTTCCACTTCATGATTGTGTCCCACTTGTTGTTAATTCTTCAAAAAAAATACAGTTTTAAAGGTCGCAAAGTTCAAGGGGGCCGAATACTTTCGCAAGGCACTGTATATATATATATATATATATATATAGAGAGAGAGAGAGAGAGAGAGAGAGAGAGATGGAATGGGCGTAAACAGAGAGAGAGAATAGGAAGATTGTGAGCTAAAGGGAATAGGTGATGATTAGGATGAGAAGGAGGGATCGAGAATGTGTGTCCTCTCGCATATCTGTCTCTCACTGGGTGTGTTCAGGTGACCTTGTCCTGCTAATGTTCTAGTCAAATTGGCTTCACACCAACAGCACGCTAGACTCTTAATGAGAACACACACCTTCAACATCACTCTCAAAGACACACACAACTTCAACTTCACTCTCACAGACAACACAGTTTCAACATCACTCTCAAAGACACACAGCTTCAACATGACTCTCAAAGACACAAAGCTTCAACATCACTCTCAAAGACACACACCTTCAACATCACTCTCAAAGACACACCTTCAATATCACTCTCAAAGACAAACACCTTCAACATCACTCTCAAAGACAAAACCTTCAACATCACTCTCAAAGACACACAGCTTCAACATCACTCTCAAAGACAAACACAGCTTCAACATCACTCTCAAAGTCATACACATTCAACATGACTCTCAAAGACACAAAGCTTCAACATCACTCTCACAGACACACAGCTTCAAAATGACTCTCAAAGACACAAAGCTTCAACATCACTCTCAAAGACACACAGCTTCAAAATGACTCTCAAAGACACAAAGCTTCAACATCACTCTCAAAGACACACACCTTCAACATCACTCTCACAGACAAACACAGTTTCAACATCACTCTCAAAGACACACACATACCTTCAACATTTCTCTCAAAGACAAACACCTTCAACATCACTCTCAAAGACACACACAACTTCAACTTCACTCTCACAGACAAACACAGTTTCAACATCACTCTCAAAGACACACACACACCTTCAACATCACTCTCAAAGACAAACACCTTCAACATCACAATCAAAGACACACAGCTTCAACATGACTCTCAAAGACACATACCTTCAACATCACTCTCAAAGACACACACCTTCAACATCACTCTCAAATACACACCTTCAATAAAACTCTCAAAGACAAACACCTTCAACATCACTCTCAAAGACACACACCTTCAACATCACTCTCAAAGACACACACCTTCAACATCACTCTCAAAGACACACACCTTCAACATCACTCTCAAAGACACACACCTTCAACATCACTCTCAAAGACAAACACCTTCAACATCACTCTCAAAGACAAAACCTTCAACATCACTCTCAAAGACAAACACCTTCAACATCACTCTCAAATACACACCTTCAATAAAACTCTCAAAGACAAACACCTTCAACATCACTCTCAAAGACACACACCTTCAACATCACTCTCAAAGACACACACCTTCAACATCACTCTCAAAGACACACACCTTCAACATCACTCTCAAAGACACACCTTCAATATCACTCTCAAAGACAAACACCTTCAACATCACTCTCAAAGACAAAACCTTCAACATCACTCTCAAAGACACACACCTTCAACATCACACTCAAAGACACACAGCTTCAACATCACTCTCAAAGTCACACAGTTTCAACATCACTCTCAAAGACACACAGCTTCAACATCACTCTCAAAGTCACACACCTTCAACATCACTCTCAAAGACACACATCTTCAACATCACTCTCAAAGTCACACAGCTTCAACATCACTCTCAAAGATACGCACACACACCTTCAACATCACTCTCAAAGACACACACCTTCAACATCACTCTCAAAGGCAAACACCTTCAACATCACTCTCAAAGACACACAATTTCAACATCACTCTCAAAGACATACCTTCAACATCACTCTCAAAGACAAATACCTTCAACATCACTCTCACAGACAAACACAGCTTCAATATCACTCTCAAAGACACACATAACTTCAACTTCACTCTCACAGACAAACACAGTTTCAACATCACTCTCAAAGACACACACACACACCTTCAACATTTCTCTCAAAGACAAACACCTTCAACATCACTCTCAAAGACACACACACCTTCAACTTCACTCTCACAGACAAACACAGTTTCAACATCACTCTCAAAGACACACATAACTTCAACATCACTCTCAAAGACAAACACCTTCAACATCACTCTCAAAGACACACACCTTCAACATCACTCTCAAAGACAAATACACCTTCAACATCACTCTCAAAGACACGCACACACATCTTCAACATCACTCTCAAAGACACACACCTTCAACATCACTCTCAAAGACACACACCTTCAACATCACTCTCAAAGACACACCTTCAACATCACTCTCAAAGTTGCACCCCAGGGGCACTCTGCCCTAGTGTTAGAGCTGTCGTTGCACCACAGGGGCACTCTGCCCTAGTGTTAGATCTGTCGTTGCACCACAGGGGAATTCTGCCCAAGTGTTAGAGCTGTCGTTGCACCCCAGGGGCACTCTGCCCTAGTGTTAGAGCTGTCGTTGCACCCCAGGGATACTCTGCCCTAGTGTTAGAGCTGTCGTTGCACCACAGGGGAACTCTGCCCAAGTGTTAGATCTGTCGTTGCACCACAGGGGAACTTTGCCCAAGTGTTAGAGCTGTCGTTGCACCCCAGGGGCACTCTGCCCTAGTGTTAGAGCTGTCGTTGCACCCCAGGGGCACTCTGCCCTAGTGTTAGAGCTGTCGTTGCACCCCAGGGGCACTCTGCCCTAGTGTTAGAGCTGTCATTGCACCCCAGGGGCACTCTGCCCTAGTGTTAGAGCTGTCGTTGCACCCCAGGGGTACTCTGCCCTAGTGTTAGAGCTGTCGTTGCACCCCAGGGGTACTCTGCCCTAGTGTTAGAGCTGTCGTTGCACCCCAGGGGTACTCTGCCCTAGTGTTAGAGCTGTCGTTGCACCCCAGGGGCACTCTGCCCTAGTGTTAGAGCTGTCGTTGCACCCCAGGGGCACTCTGCCCTAGTGTTAGAGCTGTCGTTGCACCACAGGGGCACTCTGCCCTAGTGTTAGAGCTGTCGTTGCACCCCAGGGGCACTCTGCCCTAGTGTTAGAGCTGTCGTTGCACCACAGGGGCACTCTGCCCTAGTGTTAGATCTGTCATTGCACCACAGGGGCACTCTGCCCTAGTGTTAGAGCTGTCGTTGCACCACAGGGGCACTCTGCCCTAGTGTTAGAGCTGTCGTTGCACCACAGGGGCACTCTGCCCTAGTGTTAGAGCTGTCGTTGCACCACAGGGGCACTCTGCCCTAGTGTTAGAGCTGTCGTTGCACCACAGGGGCACTCTGCCCTAATGTTAGAGCTGTCGTTGCACCACAGGGGCACTCTGCCCTAGTGTTAGAACTGTGAATCAAATTGTCTTTTTATCTTAACACTATTATCGTCATTGACAAGTTGCATTTGCGATGGTCATGGTATGTGGTCGTATGGCCTTCCCTAATTGTAAGTCATTCTGGATAAGAGGGTCTGCTGAATGACTAAGTCATAGCAATGTTATTGTGAACTCTAGGTCTGATTGATCTGGACTGTAATCTATATCTATACCATTACCTCACAGTATTGCTTTAGTGTGGAGGCTTCTATCCTCTGCACCTACACACGGCCCCAGCTGTCCTCTTACTTCAAATCAATCTTTATTTATACAGCATATTTCAGACATGCAACGCAATGTGCTTTACAGGGTAAAAACTAAAAAACTACGAAAAGACAAGCTGAAATATTTACTACAGAGCAAACATAATATTTAAAAAATTAACTATGACAAATTGAACAACTAAAAAGCACACTAAGGAAAAGCATAACTAAGAAAATGTGTCCACAGTTTCAGCCCCCCTCCGCTTCTCGGGCAGGCAATTCCAGAACCTGGGGCATAATAACTAAAGGCGGCCTCTCCATGCCTCTTGGTCCTAGGCTAAGCATGTCTGACATTTATTGGGGTGCACATTCATGGATTGGTATAAAAACCAATACAACTCATCACATTTTGATGTGGAGGAAAGTTCACATTTTGCAGGGGTAGGATTTATCAGGACGTCAAGAAGATCACTCTCAAATTATTATGATTATTTGTGATCAAGTTAGAAAATGAGCCCGTCTGGCATTTCTAATTACCTTGTTATATATGCCAAGTTGCTCTCTCAGAATGTCATAATGGACCTGCAACTTTGACTTTCTCCACTTCCGCTCTGCCTTTCTGGAATTTCTCTTTAATTGATTAGTTTCTTCACTCATCCAAGGGCCTTTCAATTTGTATGTGGCCTTTTTCAACTTCACTGGAGACATGGCATCAATGGTTGAGTTGCTATTCAAGTTATCAACTAAATCATCATACACTCAATACAACCTGTAGCAACTTCAGAGGTCAGATAGAGTTTCTTAATGTCGCTACTTTAATGTATAGCTGGAATGGAGCAGATAGTCCCTGTCTCGTCCTCTTCTGAGCAGGCGCAAGAAAACGTGGAAAGCATGACTGCCACCCTCTCACGTACACTTTCTCTCTCTCTCTCACACACACACACACACACACGCACACACACACACACACACGCACGCACGCACGCACGCACGCACGCACGCACGCACGCACACACACACACACACACACACACACACACACACACACACACACACACACACACACACACACACACACACAGTGGCACACAAGCACACAAACCCAAAAATGTGCACACACATTGTGCTGGGGTCATGGCTCAACATGCAGGAGCCCTGTGCAGTCGTCATGGAAACGCTCATTCTACCCCCCTCCACCCTTCCCCATCTTCTCCCCGCCACAACTCTCTATGCGATCTTTTAATGTGAAACCTGATGACTCAACCCAGGGATAGTAACTGCCTGGTGATGGTCTGGAGAAAGAGAGAGAGAAGGAGGGACAGAGATATAGAGAAACCGCAAGACAGAATGAACCAAATTGATCCGGCTTTATAGCTCCTGATTCTGGACACAAAAATATCCCCCTCCCCTCTCTCTCTCTACACATATTTCTCTCTCTCTCCTCTCTCTCTCTCTCTCTATACACATTTCTCTCTCCCTCCCCTCCCTCTCTCCCTATACACATTTCTCTCTCTCTCCCCTCTCTCTATATATACATATTTCTCTCTCTCTCTACATCTTTCTCTCCCTCCCTCCCCTCCCTCTCTCTCTTTATACATATTTCTCTCTCTCCCTCCCCTCCCTCTCTCTCTATACATATTTCCCTCTCTCTCTACATATTTATCTCTCCCTCCCCTCCCTCTCTCTCTCTATACATATTTCTCTCTTTCTATACATGTTTCTCTCTCCCTCCCCTCCCTCTCTTTCTCTATACATATTTATCTCTCTCTACAAATTTATCTCTCCCCTTCCCCTCTCTCTCTATACCTTTCCTCTCTCCCTCTCTCATATTTCTCTCTCTCTACATATTTCTCTCTCTCTCCCTCCCTCTCTCTCTCTATACATCTTTCTCTCCCCCCTCCCCTCTCTCTCTATACATATTTCTCTCTCTCTCCTCTCTCTCTCTCTCTCTCTACATATTTCTCTCTCCTCTCTCTATATATATTTTTCTCTCTCCCCTTCCCCTCTCTCTCTATACATCTTTCTCTCTCCCCCTCCTCTCTCTATACATATTTCTCTCTCTCTCACATATTTCTCTCTCTCTCTCTCTACATATTTCCTCTCTCTCTATATACATTTCTCTCTCTCCCCTCCCTCTCTCTCTACTAATATTTCTCTCTCTCCTCTCTCTCTCTCTCTCTCTCTTCCCCTTTCTCTCTCTATACATACATTTTTCTCTCTCCTTCCTCTCTCTCTCTATACATATTTCTCTCTCTATATATACATATTTCTCTCTCTCTCCTTCCCTCTCTCTCTACATCTTCTCTCTCTCTCTCTACACATATTTCTCTCTCTCTCCCCTCTCTCTCTCTCTCTACATATTTCTCTCTCCCCTCTCTCTCTCTCTATACATATTTCTCTCTCCCTCCCCTCTCTATCTCTATACATCTCTCTCTCCCCCCCTCTCTCTCTCTCTATACATATTTCTCTCTCCCTCTCCCCTCTCTCTCTATTACATCTTTCTCTCTCCCCCTCCCTCTCTCTACATATTTCTCTCTCCCCCCTCTCTCTCTCTATACATCTCTCTCTCTCCCCTCCCCTCTCTCTCTCTATACATATTTCTCTCTCCCCCCCTCTCTCTCTATTACATCTTTCTCTCTCCCCCTCCCTCTCTCTCTACACATATTTCTCTCTCCCTCCCCTCCCTCTCTTTCTCTATACATATTTCTCTCTCTCTACAAATTTCTCTCTCCCTCCCCTCCCTCTCTCTCTCTATACATATTTCTCTCGCTATACATTTTTATCTCTCCCCTTCCCCTCTCTCTCTATACATCTTTCAGTCTCTCTCCCCTCTCTCTCTCTATACATATTTCTCTCTCTCTCTACATATTTCTCTCTCTCTCCCCTCCCTCTCTCTCTCTATACATCTTTCTCTCTCCCCCCTCCCTCTCTCTCTACACATATTTCTCTCTCTCTCCCCTCTCTCTCTCTCTCTCTCTACATATTTCTCTCTCCTCTCTCTATATATACATTTTTCTCTCTCCCCTTCCCCTCTCTCTCTATACATCTTTCAGTCTCTCTCCCCTCTCTCTCTCTATACATATTTCTCTCTCTCTCTACATATTTCTCTCTCTCCCCTCCCTCTCTCTCTCTATACATCTTTCTCTCTCCCCCCTCCCTCTCTCTCTACAAATATTTCTCTCTCTCCCCTCTCTCTCTCTCTCTCTCTACATATTTCTCTCTCTATATATACATTTTTCTCTCTCCCCTTCCCCTCTCTCTCTATACATCTTTCTCTCTATATATATACACATCTTTCTCTCTCTCTCCCCTCTCTCTCTATACATACTTCTCTCTCTCTATACATATTTCTCTCTCTCTCTACATATTTCTCTCTCTCTCCCCTCCCTCTCTGTCTCTATACATATTTCTCTCTCCCTCCTCTCTCTCTCTCTCTCTCTCTACATATTTCTCTCTCCCTCCCCTCTCTATCTCTATACATCTCTCTCTCTCCCCTCCCCCTCTCTCTCTCTCTATACATATTTCTCTCTCCCTCCCCTCTCTCTCTATTACATCTTTCTCTCTCCCCCCTCCCTCTCTCTCTACATATTTCTCTCTCCCTCCCCTCTCTCTCTCTCCCCTCCCCCTCTCTCTCTCTCTATACATATTTCTCTCTCCCTCCCCTCTCTCTCTATTACATCTTTCTCTCTCCCCCCTCCCTCTCTCTCTACACATATTTCTCTCTCCCTCCCCTCCCTCTCTTTCTCTATACATATTTCTCTCTCTCTACAAATTTCTCTCTCCCTCCCCTCCCTCTCTCTCTCTATACATATTTCTCTCGCTATACATTTTTATCTCTCCCCTTCCCCTCTCTCTCTATACATCTTTCAGTCTCTCTCCCCTCTCTCTCTCTATACATATTTCTCTCTCTCTCTCTACATATTTCTCTCTCCCTCCCTCTCTCTCTATACATCTTTCTCTCTCCCCCTCCCTCTCTCTCTACACATATTTCTCTCTCTCTCTCCCCTCTCTCTCCCTCTCTCTACATATTTCTCTCTCCTCTCTCTATATATACATTTTTCTCTCTCCCCTTCCCCTCTCTCTCTATACATCTTTCAGTCTCTCTCCCCCTCTCTCTCTATACATATTTCTCTCTCTCTACATATTTCTCTCTCTCCCTCCCTCTCTCTCTCTATACATCTTTCTCTCTCCCCCTCCCTCCCTCTCTACAAATATTTCTCTCTCCTCCCCTCTCTCTCTCTCTCTCTCTCTCTACATATTTCTCTCTCTATATATACATTTTCTCTCTCCCCCCCTCTCTCTCTATACATCTTTCTCTCTATATATATACACATCTTTCACCTCTCCCCTCTCTCTCTATACATACTTCTCTCTCTCTATACATATTTCTCTCTCTCTCTACATATTTCTCTCTCTCCCCCTCCTCTGTCTCTATACATATTTCTCTCTCCTCCTCTCTGTCTCTCTCTACATATTTCTCTCTCCTCTCTCTCTCTATACATCTCTCTCTCTCTATACATATTTTCTCTCTCCCTCCCTCTCTCTCTATTACATCTTTCTCTCTCCCCCCTCCCTCTCTCTCTCTACACATATTTCTCTCTCTCTCCCTCTCTCTCTCTATACATATTTCTCTCTCTCCCTCTCTCCCTCCCCCCTCCCTCTCTCTCTCTATACATATTTCTCTCTCCTCCTATACATTTTTATCTTCTCTCCCTTCCCCCCTTCTCTCTATACATCTTTCAGTCTCTCTCCCTCTCTCTCTCTATACATATTTCTCTCTCTCTCTCTACATATTTCTCTCTCTCTCCCCTCCCTCTCTCTCTATACATCTTTCTCTCTCCCCCTCCCTCTCTCTCTACACATATTTCTCTCTCTCTCCCCCTCTCTCTCTCTCTCTCTACATATTTCTCTCTCCTCTCTCTATATATACATTTTTCTCTCTCCCCTTCCCCTCTCTCTCTATACATCTTTCAGTCTCTCTCCCCTCTCTCTCTCTATACATATTTCTCTCTCTCTACATATTTCTCTCTCTCTCCCCTCCCTCTCTCTCTCTATACATCTTTCTCTCTCCCCCTCCCTCCCTCTCTACAAATATTTCTCTCTCTCTCCCCTCTCTCTCTCTCTCTCTCTCTACATATTTCTCTCTCTATATATACATTTTTCTCTCTCCCCTTCCCCTCTCTCTCTATACATCTTTCTCTCTATATATATACACATCTTTCACTCTCTCTCCCCTCTCTCTCTATACATACTTCTCTCTCTCTATACATATTTCTCTCTCTCTCTACATATTTCTCTCTCTCTCCCCTCCCTCTCTGTCTCTATACATATTTCTCTCTCCCTCCTCTCTCTCTCTCTCTACATATTTCTCTCTCCCTCCCCTCTCTCTCTCTATACATCTCTCTCTCTCTATACATATTTCTCTCTCCCTCCCCTCTCTCTCTATTACATCTTTCTCTCTCCCCCCTCCCTCTCTCTCTACACATATTTCTCTCTCTCTCCCCTCTCTCTCTCTATACATACTTCTCTCTCTCTCCCCTCCCCTCTCTCTCTCTACATATTTCTCTCTCCCCTCCCTCTCTCTATATATACATTTTTCTCTCTCCCCTTCCCCTCTCTCTCTATACATCTTTCTCTCTCTCTCTATACATCTTTCTCTGTCTCTCCCCCCTCTCTCTCTATACATACTTCTCTCTATACATATTTCTCTCTCTCTCTCTACATATTTCTCTCTCTCTCCCGTCCCTCTATGTCTCTATACATATTTCTCTCTCTCTCTCTCTCTATACATATTTCTCTCTCTCTCTCTCTACATATTTCTCTCTCTCTCCCCTCCCTCTCTGTGTCTATACATATTTCTCTCTCCCTCCCCTCTCTCTCTCTATACATCTCTCTCTCTCTCCCCTCCCTCTCTCTCTCTCTCTATACATATTTCTCTCTCTCCCCTCTCTCTCTCTATACATCTTTCTCTCTCTCCCCTCTCTCTGTCTATACATATTTCTCTCTCTCTATACATATTTCTCTCTCCTCCCCTCCCTCTCTCTCTCTATACTTATTTCTCTCTCTCTCCCCTCTCTCTCTCTACCCCCTTCCTCTCTCTATATATACATACTTCTCTCTCTCTCCCCTCCCTCTCTCTCTCTATACATATTTATCTCTCTCTATACATATTTCTCTCTCCTCCCCTCCCCCCTCTCTCTCTATACATCTTTCTCTCTCCCCTCCCTCCCTCTCTATATATGTTTTTCTCTCTCCCCCTCCCCTCCCCCTCTCACTATATACATCTTTCTCTCTCCCCCCTCTCTCTCTCTATAAGTCTTTCTCTCCCCCCCCTCTCTCTCTATATACATCTTTCTCTCTCTCCCCCCTTGCTCTCTCTATACATATTTCTCTCCCTCCCCTCCCTCTTTCTCTATATATATTTTTCTCTCTCTCCCTCCCCTCCCTCTCTCTATATACATATTTCCCTCTCTCTCTACATAGTTCTCTCTCCCTCCCCTCCCTCTCTCTCTCTATACATATTTCTCTCTCCCTCCCCTCCCTCTCTCTCTCTATACATATTTCTCTCTCCCTCCCCTCCCTCTCTCTCTCTGCATACATATTTCTCTCTCTCTCTCTACATATTTCTCTCTCCCTCCCCTCCCTCTCTCTCTCTATACATATTTCTCCCTCCCCCCTCTCTCTCTATATATATATATATATCATTCTCTCTCCCTCCCCCCCTCTCTCTCTATATATATATATCATTCTCTCTCCCCTCCCCTCCCCTCTCTCTCTCTACATCTTTCTCTCTCTCCCCCCTCTCTCTATATATACGTATTTCTCTCTCCCTCCCCTCCCCCTCTCTCTCTATATATATTTCTCTCTCTCTCCCTCCCCTCTCTCTCTATATATATATATATCATTCTCTCTCCCTCCCCCCCTCTCTCTCTATATATATATATCATTCTCTCTCCCCTCCCCTCCCCTCCCCTCTCTCTCTCTACATCTTTCTCTCTCTCCCCCCTCTCTCTATATATACGTATTTCTCTCTCCCTCCCCTCCCCCTCTCTCTCTATACATATTTCTCTCTCCCTCCCTCTCTCTCTCTGCATACATATTTCTCTCTCTCTCTACATATTTCTCTCTCCCTCCCCTCCCCCTCTCTCTATATATATTTTTCTCTCTCTCCCCCCTCCCTCTCTCTCTATACATATTTCTCTCTCCCTCCCTCTCTCTCTCTGCATACATATTTCTCTCTCTCTCTACATATTTCTCTCTCCCTCCCCTCCCTCTCTCTCTCTATACATATTTCTCCCTCCCCCCTCTCTCTCTATATATATATATATATCATTCTCTCTCCCTCCCCCCTCTTTCTCTCTATATATATTTCTCTCTCTCTCCCTCCCCTCTCTCTCTATATATATATATATCATTCTCTCTCCCTCCCCCCCTCTCTCTCTATATATATATATCATTCTCTCTCCCCTCCCCTCCCCTCCCCTCTCTCTCTCTACATCTTTCTCTCTCTCCCCCCTCTCTCTATATATACGTATTTCTCTCTCCCTCCCCTCCCCCTCTCTCTCTATACATATTTCTCTCTCCCTCCCTCTCTCTCTCTGCATACATATTTCTCTCTCTCTCTACATATTTCTCTCTCCCTCCCCTCCCCCTCTCTCTATATATATTTTTCTCTCTCTCCCCCCTCCCTCTCTCTCTCTCTATACATATTTCTCTCTACCTCCCCTCACCCTCTCTCTCTATACATCTTTCTCTCTCTCCCCTACCTATCTCTCTCTATACATATTTCTCTCTACCTCCCCTCCCTCTCTCTCTCTATACATATTTCTCTCTATACATATTTCTCTCTATATACATATTTCTCTCTCCCTCCCCTCCCTCTCTCTCTCTATACATATTTCTCTCTCTACAAATGTCTCTCTCCCTCCCCTATCTCTCTCTCTATACATACTTCTCTCTCTCTCCCCTCCCCTCTCTCTCTCTACATATTTCTCCCTCCCCTCCCTCTCTCTCTATACATATTTCTCTCTCTCTATACATATTTCTCTCTCCCTCCCCTCCCTCTCTTTCTCTATACATATTTCTCTCTCTCTACAAATTTCTCTCTCCCTCCCCTCCCTCTCTCTCTCTATACATATTTCTCTCTCTATACATTTTTATCTCTCCCCTTCCCCTCTCTCTCTATACATCTTTCAGTCTCTCTCCCCTCTCTCTCTCTATACATATTTCTCTCTCCCTCCCCTCTCTCTCTATACATCTTTCTCTCTCCCCCCTCCCTCTCTCTCTACACATATTTCTCTCTCTCTCCCCTCTCTCTCTCTCTCTACATATTTCTCTCTCCTCTCTCTATATATACATTTTTCTCTCTCCCCTTCCCCTCTCTCTCTATACATCTTTCTCTCTCTCTCCCCTCTCTCTCTATACATACTTCTCTCTCTCTATACATATTTCTCTCTCTCTCCCCTCCCTCTGTCTCTATACATATTTCTCTCTCCCTCCTCTCTCTCTCTCTATACATATTTCTCTCTCTCTCTCTCTCTCTCTCTACATATTTCTCTCTCTCTCCCCTCCCTCTCTGTGTCTATACATATTTCTTTCTCCCTCCCCTCTCTCTCTCTATACATCTCTCTCTCTCCCCTCCCTCTCTCTCTCTCTATACATATTTCTCTCTCTCCCCCCTCTCTCTCTACACATATTTCTCTCTCCCTCCCTCCCCTCTCTCTCTCTCTATACATATTTCTCTCTCTCCCCTCTCTCTCTCTATACATATTTCTCTCTACCCCCCCCTCTCTCTCTATACATCTTTCTCTCTCTCCCCTACCTATCTCTCTCTATACATATTTCTCTCTACCTCCCCTCCCTCTCTCTCTCTATACATATTTCTCTCTCTCTCCGTCCCCTCCCTCTCTATACATATTTCTCTCTCCCTCCCTCTCTCTCTCTATACATATTTCTCTCTCTCTACAAATGTCTCTCTCCCTCCCCTCCCTCTCTCTCTCTATACATATTTCTCTCTATATACATTTTTATCTCTCCCCTTCCCCTCTCTCTCTATACATCTTTCTCTCTCCCCTCTCTCTCTCTATACATACATTTCTCTCTCTCCCCTCCCCTCTCTCTCTATATATGTTTTTCTCTCTCTCCCTCACCTCCCCCCTCTCTCTCTATACATCTTTCTCTCTCTCCCCCCTCTCTATATACATATTTCTCTCTCCCTCCCCTCCCTCTCTCTATATATACATCTTTCTCTCTCTCCCCCCTTGCTCTCTCTATACATATTTCTCTCCCTCCCCTCCCTCTTTCTCTATATATATGTTTCTCTCTCTCCCTCCCCTCCCTCTCTCTCTCTATACATATTTCTCTCTCCCTCCCCTCCCTCTCTCTCTCTGCATACATATTTCTCTCTCCCTCCCCTCCCTCTCTCTCTCTATACATATTTCTCTCTCCCCCCTCTCTCTATACATATTTCTCCCTCCCCCCTCTCTCTCTATACATATTTCTCTCCCTCACCTCCCTCTCTCTCTACATATATTTATATCATTCTCTCTCCCTCCCCCCTCTTTCTCTCTATATATATTTCTCTCTCTCTCCCTCCCCTCTCTCTATATATATATATATCATTCTCTCTCCCTCCCCCTCTTTCTCTATATATATATATCATTCTCTCTCCCTCCCCTCCCTCTCTCTCTATACATATTTCTCTCCCCCCCTCTCTCTATACATATTTCTCCCTCCCCCCTCTCTCTCTCTATACATATTTCTCTCCCTCACCTCCCTCTCTCTCTCTATATATATATATATCATTCTCTCTCCCTCCCCCCTCTTTCTCTCTATATATATTTCTCTCTCCCTCCCCTCTCTCTCTATATATATTTCTCTCTCTCTCCCTCCCCCCTCTTTCTCTCTATATATATTTCTCTCTCTCTCCTCCCCTCTCTCTCTCTATATATATATATATATCATCCTCTCTCCCTCCTCCCTCTTTCTCTCTATATATATTTCTCTCCCCCCCCTCTTTCTCTCTATATATATATATCATTCTCTCTCCCTCCCTCTCTCTCTCTCTCTCTCTCTCTCTCTCTCTCTCTCTCTCTCTCTCTCCCTCCCCTCCCTCTCTCTCTATACATATTTCTCCCTCTCTCTCGCTCTCTATATATATCATTCTATATATCATTCTCTCTCTCTCTCCATCCCCTCCCTCTCTCTCTATACACATTTCTCTCTCTCTCTCTCTCTCCCCTCTTTGTCTCTCTCTATACACATTTCTCTCTCTCTCCCTCCCTCCCCCGCCCTTCTCTCAGACTGTGGGCGGCCATGGCTTCCCTCATCACTGCCTTTGATCTGTGCCTCTCTCCGCTCGTCAGGTACGCATCAATAATGCACAATAATGCACACACACACACACACACACACACACACACACACACACACACACACACACACACACACACACACACACACACACACACACACACACACACACACACACACACACACACACACACACACACACACACACACACACACACACACACACACATGGCCCACAGGGAACACACTGTTATTCCCAGAGGAAAGAGGATGCCGAGATGAAGCCTGTCATCACACTTTGTTTGTGTCTGCGTTTGTGTCTGCGTGTGTGTGTCTATCGGTGCCTGTGTGTCTGTGTGTGTGTATATGCCTGTGTGTCTGCGTGTGTGTGTGTTATGTGCCAGGATACACTGCTGCCTCCCTGTGCTGTTGGATGACAGGGCTGCTGTTTAAGCTCAAACCATGCAGGTTCCTCTCTGGGCTGAATTGTCAGGATGTGTGTGGGTGTGTGAGTGTCTGTGTTGAATAATTAAGCTGACATGGGTTATTGTCCCTCTTGAAAGGTTTTACATCTCTTGTTGTCCTGCTGGAAACAATCCCCTCTACATAAGTGTTTGATAGTTCCACGTCATCACAACGAGTCAGCTCTATAGATCAGCATGACTATGACAAAATAAGAAGCAGAGGGAGAAAGCACATTAGAGGGAGAGCAAGGGAGAAAGAGAGAGAATGGGATAGAGGGAGGGAGAAATAGAGAGAATGGGATAGAGGGAGGGAGAAATATAGAGAATGGAATAGAGGGATGGAGAAATAGAGAGAATGGGATAGAGGGAGGGAGAAATAGAGAGAATGGGATAGAGGGAGGGAGAAATATAGAGAATGGAATAGAGGGATGGAGAAATAGAGAGAATGGGATAGAGGGATGGAGAAATAGAGAGAATGGGATAGAGGGAGGGAGAAATATAGAGAATGGAATAGAGGGATGGAGAAATAGAGAATGGGATAGAGGGAGGGAGAAATAGAGAGAATGGGATAGAGGGAGGGAGAAATGGAGAGAATGTGATAGAGGGAGGGAGAAATAGAGAGAATGGGATAGAGGGGGGGAGAAATAGAGAGAATGGGATAGAGGGATGGAGAAATAGAGAGAATGGGATAGAGGGAGGGAGAAATAGAGAGAATGGGATAGAGGGAGGGAGAAATAGAGAGAATGGGATAGAGGGAGGGAGAAATGGAGAGAATGGGATAGAGGGAGGGAGAAATAGAGAGAATGGGAGAATCTCCTTTCTCTCACTCTCTCTCTCTCACTCTCTCACTCTTTCTCTCACTCTCTCACTCTCACTCTCTCTCTCACTCTCTCACTCTTTCTCTCACTCTATATATCTCTCTCTCTCTCTCTCTCTATATCTCTATCTCTCTCTCTCTTTCTCTTTCACTCTATCTCTCTAATCTCTTTCACTCTCTCTCTCTTTCAATCTCTAATAACTCTTTCTCTCACTCTCTCTCTACATCTTAATCTAAATAATATATATCTTAAAATAATCTCTCTCTATCTATATATATATATATATCTCTCTCTCTCTATCTCTCTATATAATATATATCTATATATCTCTCTCTATAATATTTCTCTTTCTCTTTCTCTTATCTCTCACTCTTTCTCTTTCTAATATCTATCTCTCTCTCTCTCTCTCTCTCTCTCTCTCTCTCTCTATCTCTCTCTCTCTCTCTCTCTCTCTCTCTCATCTCTCAATCTTTCTCTCTCTCTCCTCTTTCTCTCACTCTTTCACTCTCTCTCACTCTTTCTCTATTTATCTTTCTATTGCTTTCTCTCCGTCTCTGTTTATCTTTCTATCTTTCTCTGTCTCTCTCTGTCTCTCTCTCTCTCTTTCTCTCTCTCTCTTTCTCTCACTCTTTCTCTCTCTCTCTCTTTCTCTCACTCTTTCTCTCTCTCTCTTTCTCTCTTTTTCCTTGTCTCTGTTTATCTTTCTCTCTGTCTCTCTGTTTACCTTTATCTCTCTCTCTTTCTCTCTTTCTCTCTGTTTACCTTTCTCTCTCTTTCTCTCCCCCCTCTCTTTCTCTCTGTCTCTGTTTCTTTCTCTCTCTCTCTCTGTCTCTCTGTTTACCTTTATCTCTCTCTCTTTCTCTCCTCTCTCTTTCTCTCTCTCTCTTTCTCTCTTTCTCTCTGTTTACCTTTCTCTCTCTCTTTCTCTCCCCCTCTCTTTCTCTCTGTCTCTCTTTCTCTCTCTCTCTCTTTCTCTTTCCCTCCATCTCCATTCTGTTCTACATTATACCTCAGCTGTGGATCACTGCAGGCCATTTCCACAGTTATGCCCATTACAATGGAAAGAATGGAAATGGAGCTACCCACACACACACACACATAGCCTTCCTCCTGTGCTGCCTCCCCATTTCAGAGCAGTGACCCCTCTCTCACCTCCTGGTCATGGTAATTGGTAATTACACACAGTGTGGCTTATATCACAAGAGTGGCCTGGAACTGGGCTTGAAACTGGTCTGGCACTATTATGTGCTACCTAATCCCTTTTAAAGTACCTTGAAGACTCCCTGCCTGCGTCCCAAATGTCACTCTATTCCCTATTTAGTGCACTATAGTGCATTTTAAGCCTAAGTTCATCTTTAGAACCATACGACCACAATGCGATCCTATATTTCTAACGATGTTCTTAAGATGCTTTTGGGAAACCGGGCCCTGGTTAAAAATGGCGCACTAGGGATGGAATAAGGTGCCATTTGGGACGCAGACCAGGGGTAGCTCCTAGAGTTACGCTGATACCCCGCAGGGCTGGGGAACACAGATGGCTCCTGAATCTCTAATGCTGGATGTTCTTTGTCAGTGGTGGCCTAACCTGTTCCTGGAGATCTCCTCTCCTGCAGGTTAGTTCCAGCTAATCAGCTGCTCGGTGTAGTCAAGGGTTAACACAGTTTACCCACCTTTTTTTGAGCTCAAAAGTTCACCCACCTTTTGCGGAAAATTGCATTAAAAGTATAGGGAGCTTTTTTCACTGCGACAGATGATCACAGTTTACCCACCTATTTTACATCCAGGACCTTGATTGTGTAGGGCTGGAGCAAAAGCCTGCAGACCCAGTACAGTAGCTCTCCGGAAGTAGGCCATCTCTGTTATACCTGTTGACTGCTGCTATGATTTTGCTGCTGTGATTCCACTGTAGTACTGAGAAGAAGCCATATTAACACAAACACACACTCTGTTAGACAACACTGTTGGAGGAGGCTCAGCCCCCCAATATGTCAGATCTTCCATTGAGAGGGTGGAAGAACAGAGGGATGGTGAAAGGAAGGGGACCGAAAGAGAGGGCCTGAGACCCCGGCCAGCTCCATCTGCTCCTCCTCTACATCCTTCCATCCTCCTCTCCTCCATCATCCCTCCATCCTTGTGACTTTTAATTCCCTCAGCAGTCACTTCCCACCAGGTGATAATGAGGTGTGGCGTTCGTCACACACCTTGTCCCCGACACACACCTCGACCCGGCACACACCCTGTCTCCAATACACACACCTTGACCCGATGGCAATGAACACACTCGTACATACTCTCTCACGTACACACACAAATACACAAACACACCTACACCCACACTGACACACACCCAACCATCAACCATTGACTGATGGCCGCCCACCACATTCCACCTCACACCGTCCTGCTCCACCCCACCCAACATCTTCACACCTAGGAACCATCAGAGCTGGAAGAGAGATGACCGCTTTTATCAAAATACTTCAGTGCCTATGGTTAGCAGGGAGACAGAGTGCACTGCAGACAGTCCCTTTCTAAGTAGGTTAAGCGTGGAGAGGAGAGGAGAGGATGGGAGAGGAGAGGAGAGGGAGGGAGGGGGAGGGAGAGGAGAGGAGAGGAGAGGAGAGGAGAGGAGAGGGAGGGAGAGGAGAGGGAGGAGGAGAGGAGAGGAGAGGGGGGAGAGGAGGAGGGAGGGGAGGGGAGAGGAGGAGGGAGGAGAGGAGGAGGGGAGGAGGAGGGAGAGGAGGGAGAGGGAGAGGAGAGGAGAGGAGAGGAGAGGAGAGGGGAGGGAGAGGAGGAGGAGAGGAGAGCGAAGCGTCTAGCCATCTGGCTCTTCAAGGTCACCTTGTAGTGTGGTCAAATCAGGGCAGAGACTGTATGAATGCACAAACCTTGAAGAGTGTGGTTGGGTAAGGCTAGAGATAACCTCACGTTTGATCAGCAAGGGAGTTAGAAAAGCTGAATCAGAATAGAACTTTACTGTCCCAGGTGATGGAGAACTGCCTTTGGCTTCCCTTCATAAGGAACATGAAATCATCTTATCACATATCATTATCACCGCTCACCACACCTGTCCTCTAGTGGGACTGACTTCATTCCTCTCTCCTGCTGACATCCCTTTCTTCTCTCCTCATTCCCATTCCTACAGATGTAGGATCTTAATTTTACCAGTTTCTCACAGCAGGAAAATAATCCTGCAGCAAAAGGAAATGTGAATTATTGCGTGGATTATAATTATTGGAGCTTTTTGGGGGGGGGGAGTTGATTCGTTGTTTGTTAGGGGAAATCAAGTCTGAAAATTTGGGGTGGAAATTTCTAACTTTAGAAGCCTTTTTAAACCTTGAAACACAGTGATCAAATTAAGATCCTACACTTGTAGTTGGATAATATTATTCCCTCTCCTTCTCTCCCCAGTCCTGCAGTGGGATAGAGTTTTCATCCCTCTCTCTTCTCTCCCCAGTCCTCCAGTGGGACAGTTTTCATCCCTCTCTCTTCTCCCCAGTCCCCCAGTGGGACAGTTTTCATCCCTCTCTCCTTCTCTCCCCAGTCCTCCAGTGGGACAGTTTTCATCCCTCTCTCTTCTCCCCAGTCCCCCAGTGGGACAGTTTTCATCCCTCTCTCCTTCTCTCTCCAGTCCTCCAGTGGGACAGTTTTCATCCCTTTCTCTTCTCTCCCCAGTCCTCCAGTGGGACAGTTTTCATCCCTCTCTCCTTCTCTCTCCAGTCCTCCAGTTGGATAGAGTTTTCATCCCTCTCTCCTTCTCTCCCCAGTCCTCCAGTGGGATAGAGTCTTCATCCCTCTCTCCTTCTCTCCTCAGTCCTCCAGTGGGATAGAGTTTTCATCCCTCTCTCTTCTCCCCAGTCCCCCAGTGGGATAGAGTTTTCATCCCTCTCCCTTCTCCCCAGTCCCCCAGTGGGATAGAGTTTTCATCCCTCTGTCTTCTCCCCAGTCCTCCAGTTGGATAGAGTTTTCATCCCTCTGTTTTCTCCCCAGTCCTCCAGTGGGTTAGAGTTTTCATCCCTCTGTCTTCTCCCCAGTCCTCCAGTGGGATAGAGTTTTCATCCCTCTGTCTTCTCCCCAGTCCTCCAGTGGGACAGAGTTTTCATCCCTCTGTCTTCTCCCCAGTCCTCCAGTGGGATAGAGTCTTCATCCCTCTCTCCTTCTCTCCTCAGTCCTCCAGTGGGATAGAGTTTTCATCCCTCTCTCTTCTCCCCAGTCCTCCAGTGGGATAGAGTCTTCATCCCTCTCTCCTTCTCTCCTCAGTCCTCCAGTGGGATAGAGTTTTCATCCCTCTCTCTTCTCCCCAGTCCCCCAGTGGGATAGAGTTTTCATCCCTCTCTCTTCTCCCCAGTCCCCCAGTGGGATAGAGTTTTCATCCCTCTGTCTTCTCCCCAGTCCTCCAGTGGGATAGAGTTTTCATCCCTCTGTCTTCTCCCCAGTCCTCCAGTTGGATAGAGTTTTCATCCCTCTGTTTTCTCCCCAGTCCTCCAGTGGGTTAGAGTTTTCATCCCTCTGTCTTCTCCCCAGTCCTCCAGTGGGATAGAGTTTTCATCCCTCTGTCTTCTCCCCAGTCCTCCAGTGGGACAGAGTTTTCATCCCTCTCTCTTCTCCCCAGTCCTCCAGTGGGATAGAGTCTTCATCCCTCTCTCCTTCTCTCCTCAGTCCTCCAGTGGGATAGAGTTTTCATCCCTCTCTCTTCTCCCCAGTCCTCCAGTGGGATAGAGTCTTCATCCCTCTCTCCTTCTCTCCTCAGTCCTCCAGTGGGATAGAGTTTTCATCCCTCTCTCTTCTCCCCAGTCCCCCAGTGGGATAGAGTTTTCATCCCTCTCTCTTCTCCCCAGTCCCCCAGTGGGATAGAGTTTTCATCCCTCTGTCTTCTCCCCAGTCCTCCAGTGGGATAGAGTTTTCATCCCTCTGTCTTCTCCCCAGTCCTCCAGTTGGATAGAGTTTTCATCCCTCTGTTTTCTCCCCAGTCCTCCAGTGGGTTAGAGTTTTCATCCCTCTGTCTTCTCCCCAGTCCTCCAGTGGGATAGAGTTTTCATCCCTCTGTTTTCTCCCCAGTCCTCCAGTGGGTTAGAGTTTTCATCCCTCTGTCTTCTCCCCAGTCCTCCAGTGGGATAGAGTTTTCATCCCTCTGTCTTCTCCCCAGTCCTCCAGTGGGATAGAGTTTTCATCCCTCTGTCTTCTCCCCCAGTCCTCCAGTGGGATAGAGTTTTCATCCTCTCTCTTCTCCCCAGTCCCCAGTGGGATAGAGTTTTCATCCCTCTGTCTTCTCCCCAGTCCTCCAGTGGGATAGAGTTTTCATCCCTCTGTCTTCTCCCAGTCCTCCAGTTGGATAGAGTTTTCATCCCTCTGTTTTCTCCCCAGTCCTCCAGTGGGTTAGAGTTTTCATCCCTCTGTCTTCTCCCCAGTCCTCCAGTGGGATAGAGTTTTCATCCCTCTGTCTTCTCCCCAGTCCTCCAGTGGGACAGAGTTTTCATCCCTCTCTCTTCTCCCCAGTCCTCCAGTGGGATAGAGTCTTCATCCCTCTCTCTTCTCCCCAGTCCTCCAGTGGGATAGAGTTTTCATCCCTCTCTCTTCTCCCCAGTCCTCCAGTGGGATAGAGTCTTCATCCCTCTCTCCTTCTCTCCTCAGTCCTCCAGTGGGATAGAGTTTTCATCCCTCTCTCTTCTCCCCAGTCCTCCAGTGGGATAGAGTTTTCATCCCTCTGTCTTCTCCCCAGTCCTCCAGTGGGATAGAGTTTTCATCCCTCTGTCTTCTCCCCAGTCCTCCAGTGGGATAGAGTTTTCATCCCTCTGTCTTCTCCCCAGTCCTCCAGTTGGATAGAGTTTTCATCCCTCTGTTTTCTCCCCAGTCCTCCAGTGGGTTAGAGTTTTCATCCTCTGTCTTCTCCCCAGTCCTCCAGTGGGATAGAGTTTTCATCCCTCTGTTTTCTCCCCAGTCCTCCAGTGGGTTAGAGTTTTCATCCCTCTGTCTTCTCCCCAGTCCTCCAGTGGGATAGAGTTTTCATCCCTCTGTCTTCTCCCCAGTCCTCCAGTGGGATAGAGTTTTCATCCCTCTGTCTGCTCCCCAGTCCTCCAGTTGGATAGAGTTTTCATCCCTCTGTTTTCTCCCCAGTCCTCCAGTGGGTTAGAGTTTTCATCCCTCTGTCTTCTCCCCAGTCCTCCAGTGGGTTAGAGTTTTCATCCTCTGTTTTCTCCCCAGTCCTCCAGTGGGTTAGAGTTTTCATCCCTCTGTCTTCTCCCCAGTCCTCCAGTGGGATAGAGTTGTCATCCCTCTGTCTTCTCCCCAGTCCTCCAGTTGGATAGAGTTTTCATCCCTCTGTTTTCTCCCCAGTCCTCCAGTGGGTTAGAGTTTTCATCCCTCTGTCTTCTCCCCAGTCCTCCAGTGGGATAGAGTTTTCATCCCTCTGTCTTCTCCCCAGTCCTCCAGTGGGATAGAGTTTTCATCCCTCTGTCTTCTCCCCAGTCCTCCAGTGGGATAGAGTTTTCATCCCTCTGTCTTCTCCCCAGTCCTCCAGTTGGATAGAGTTTTCATCCCTCTGTTTTCTCCCCAGTCCTCCAGTGGGTTAGAGTTTTCATCCCTCTGTCTTCTCCCCAGTCCTCCAGTGGGTTAGAGTTTTCATCCCTCTGTTTTCTCCCCAGTCCTCCAGTGGGTTAGAGTTTTCATCCCTCTGTCTTCTCCCCAGTCCTCCAGTGGGATAGAGTTTCATCCTCTGTCTTCTCCCCAGTCCTCCAGTTGGATAGAGTTTTCATCCCTCTGTTTTCTCCCCAGTCCTCCAGTGGGTTAGAGTTTTCATCCCTCTGTCTTCTCCCCAGTCCTCCAGTGGGATAGAGTTTTCATCCCTCTGTCTTCTCCCCAGTCCTCCAGTGGGACAGAGTTTTCATCCCTCTCTCTTCTCCCCCAGTCCTCCAGTGGGATAGAGTCTTCATCCCTCTCTCCTGCTCTCCTCAGTCCTCCAGTGGGATAGAGTTTTCATCCCTCTCTCTTCTCCCCAGTCCTCCAGTGGGATAGAGTCTTCATCCCTCTCTCCTTCTCTACCCAGTCCCCCAGTGGGATAGAGTTTTCATCCCTCTCTCTTCTCCCCAGTCCTCCAGTGGGATAGAGTCTTCATCCCTCTCTCCTTCTCTCCTCAGTCCTCCAGTGGGATAGAGTTTTCATCCCTCTCTCTTCTCCCCAGTCCCCCAGTGGGATAGAGTTTTCATCCCTCTCTCTTCTCCCCAGTCCCCCAGTGGGATAGAGTTTTCATCCCTCTCTCTTCTCCCCAGTCCTCCAGTGGGATAGAGTCTTTATCCCTCTCTCTTCTCCCCAGTCCCCCAGTGGGATAGAGTTTTCATCCCTCTCTCTTCTCCCCAGTCCCCCAGTGGGATAGAGTTGTCATCCCTCTGTCTTCTCCCCAGTCCTCCAGTGGGATAGAGTTTTCATCCCTCTGTCTTCTCCCCAGTCCTCCAGTTGAATAGAGTTTTCATCCCTCTGTTTTCTCCCCAGTCCTCCAGTGGGATAGAGTTTTCATCCCTCTCTCTTCTCCCCATTCCTCCAGTTGGATATAGTTTTCATGCCTCTGTCTTCTCCCAGTCCTCCAGTGGGATAGAGTTTTCATCCCTCTCTCTTCTCCCCAGTCCTCCAGTTGGATAGAGTTTTCATCCCTCTGTCTTCTCCCCAGTCCTCCAGTGGGATAGAGTTTTCATCCCTCTCTCTTCTCCCCAGTCCTCTAGTGGGATAGTTTTCATCCCTCTCTCTTCTCCCCAGTCCTCCAGTGGGATAGAGTTCTCATCCCTCTCTCCTTCTCTCCCCAGTCCTCCAGTGGGTTAGAGTTTTCATCCCTCTCTTCTCCCCAGTCCTCCAGTGGGATAGAGTTTTCATCCCTCTCTCTTCTCCCCAGTCCCCCAGTGGGATAGAGTTTTCATCCCTCTGTCTTCTCCCCAGTCCTCCAGTGGGATAGAGTTTTCATCCCTCTGTCTTCTCCCCAGTACTCCAGTGGAACACAGTTTTCATCCCTCTCTCTTCTCCCAGTCCTCCAGTTGGATAGAGTTTTCATGCCTCTGTCTTCTCCCCAGTCCTCCAGTGGGATAGAGTTTTCATCCCTCTCTTCTCCCCAGTCCTCCAGTGGGATAGAGTTTTCATCCCTCTGTCTTCTCCCCAGTCCTCCAGTGGGATAGAGTTTTCATCCCTCTCTCTTCTCCCCAGTCCTCCAGTGGGATAGAGTTTTCATCCCTCTGTCTTCTCCCCAGTCCTCCAGTGGGTTAGAGTTTTCATCCCTCTCTCTTCTCCCCAGTCCTCCAGTGGGATAGAGTTTTCATCCTCTGTCTTCTCCCCAGTCCTCCAGTGGGATAGAGTTTTCATCCCTCTCTCTTCTCCCCAGTCCTCCAGTGGGATAGAGTTTTCATCCCTCTCTCTTCTCTCCCAGTCCTCCAGTGGGATAGAGTTTTCATCCCTCTCTTCTCCCCAGTCCTCCAGTGGGATAGAGTTTTCATCCCTCTGTCTTCTCCCCAGTCCTCCAGTGGGATAGAGTTTTCATCCCTCTGTCTTCTCCCCAGTCCTCCAGTGGGATAGAGTTTTCATCCCTCTGTCTTCTCCCCAGTCCTCCAGTTGGATAGAGTTTTCATCCCTCTGTTTTCTCCCCAGTCCTCCAGTGGGTTAGAGTTTTCATCCCTCTGTCTTCTCCCCAGTCCTCCAGTGGGTTAGAGTTTTCATCCCTCTGTTTTCTCCCCAGTCCTCCAGTGGGTTAGAGTTTTCATCCCTCTGTCTTCTCCCCAGTCCTCCAGTGGGATAGAGTTTCATCCCTCTGTCTTCTCCCCAGTCCTCCAGTTGGATAGAGTTTTCATCCCTCTGTTTTCTCCCCAGTCCTCCAGTGGGTTAGAGTTTTCATCCCTCTGTCTTCTCCCCAGTCCTCCAGTGGGATAGAGTTTTCATCCCTCTGTCTTCTCCCCAGTCCTCCAGTGGGATAGAGTTTTCATCCCTCTGTCTTCTCCCCCAGTCCTCCAGTGGGATAGAGTTTTCATCCCTCTGTCTGCTCCCCAGTCCTCCAGTGGGATAGAGTTTTCATCCCTCTGTCTTCTCCCCAGTCCTCCAGTGGGATAGAGTTTTCATCCCTCTGTCTTCTCCCCAGTCCTCCAGTGGGATAGAGTTTTCATCCCTCTGTCTTCTCCCCAGTCCTCCAGTGGGATAGAGTTTTCATCCCTCTGTCTTCTCCCCAGTCCTCCAGTGGGATAGAGTTGTCATCCCTCTGTCTTCTCCCCAGTCCTCCAGTTGGATAGAGTTTTCATCCCTCTGTTTTCTCCCCAGTCCTCCAGTGGGTTAGAGTTTTCATCCCTCTGTCTTCTCCCCAGTCCTCCAGTGGGATAGAGTTTTCATCCCTCTGTCTTCTCCCCAGTCCTCCAGTGGGACAGAGTTTTCATCCCTCTCTCTTCTCCCCAGTCCTCCAGTGGGATAGAGTCTTCATCCCTCTCTCCTGCTCTCCTCAGTCCTCCAGTGGGATAGAGTTTTCATCCCTCTCTCTTCTCCCCAGTCCTCCAGTGGGATAGAGTCTTCATCCCTCTCTCCTTCTCTACCCAGTCCCCCAGTGGGATAGAGTTTTCATCCCTCTCTCTTCTCCCCAGTCCTCCAGTGGGATAGAGTCTTCATCCCTCTCTCCTTCTCTCCTCAGTCCTCCAGTGGGATAGAGTTTTCATCCCTCTCTCTTCTCCCCAGTCCCCCAGTGGGATAGAGTTTTCATCCCTCTCTCTTCTCCCCAGTCCCCCAGTGGGATAGAGTTTTCATCCCTCTCTCTTCTCCCCAGTCCTCCAGTGGGATAGAGTCTTTATCCCTCTCTCTTCTCCCCAATCCCCCAGTGGGATAGAGTTTTCATCCCTCTCTCTTCTCCCCAGTCCCCCAGTGGGATAGAGTTGTCATCCCTCTGTCTTCTCCCCAGTCCTCCAGTGGGATAGAGTTTTCATCCCTCTGTCTTCTCCCCAGTCCTCCAGTTGAATAGAGTTTTCATCCCTCTGTTTTCTCCCCAGTCCTCCAGTGGGACACAGTTTTCATCCCTCTCTCTTCTCCCCATTCCTCCAGTTGGATATAGTTTTCATGCCTCTGTCTTCTCCTCAGTCCTCCAGTGGGATAGAGTTTTCATCCCTCTCTCTTCTCCCCAGTCCTCCAGTTGGATAGAGTTTTCATCCCTCTGTCTTCTCCCCAGTCCTCCAGTGGGATAGAGTTTTCATCCCTCTCTCTTCTCCACAGTCCTCTAGTGGGATAGTTTTCATCCCTCTCTCTTCTCCCCAGTCCTCCAGTGGGATAGAGTTCTCATCCCTCTCTCCTTCTCTCCCCAGTCCTCCAGTGGGTTAGAGTTTTCATCCCTCTCTTCTCCCCAGTCCTCCAGTGGGATAGAGTTTTCATCCCTCTCTCTTCTCCCCAGTCCCCCAGTGGGATAGAGTTTTCATCCCTCTGTCTTCTCCCCAGTCCTCCAGTGGGATAGAGTTTTCATCCCTCTGTCTTCTCCCCAGTCCTCCAGTGGAACACAGTTTTCATCCCTCTCTCTTCTCCCAGTCCTCCAGTTGGATAGAGTTTTCATGCCTCTGTCTTCTCCCCAGTCCTCCAGTGGGATAGAGTTTTCATCCCTCTCTCTTCTCCCCAGTCCTCCAGTGGGATAGAGTTTTCATGCCTCTGTCTTCTCCCCAGTCCTCCAGTGGGATAGAGTTTTCATCCCTCTCTCTTCTCCCCAGTCCTCCAGTGGGATAGAGTTTTCATCCCTCTGTCTTCTCCCCAGTACTCCAGTGGAACACAGTTTTCATCCCTCTCTCTTCTCCCAGTCCTCCAGTTGGATAGAGTTTTCATGCCTCTGTCTTCTCCCCAGTCCTCTAGTGGGATAGTTTTCATCCCTCTCTCTTCTCCCCAGTCCTCCAGTGGGATAGAGTTTTCATCCCTCTCTCCTTCTCTCCCCAGTCCTCCAGTGGGTTAGAGTTTTCATCCCTCTCTTCTCCCCAGTCCTCCAGTGGGATAGAGTTTTCATCCCTCTGTCTTCTCCCCAGTCCTCCAGTGGGATAGAGTTTTCATCCCTCTGTCTTCTCCCCAGTCCTCCAGTGGGATAGAGTTTTCATCCCTCTGTCTTCTCCCCAGTCCTCCAGTGGGACAGAGTTTTCATCCCTCTCTCTTCTCCCCAGTCCTCCAGTGGGATAGAGTTTTCATCCCTCTGTCTTCTCCCCAGTCCTCCAGTGGGATAGAGTTTTCATCCCTCTGTCTTCTCCCCAGTCCTCCAGTGGGATAGAGTTTTCATCCCTCTGTCTTCTCCCCAGTCCTCCAGTTGGATAGAGTTTTCATCCCTCTGTCTTCTCCCCAGTCCTCCAGTGGGATAGAGTTTTCATCCCTCTGTCTTCTCCCCAGTCCTCCAGTGGGATAGAGTTTTCATCCCTCTGTCTTCTCCCCAGTCCTCCAGTGGGATAGAGTTTTCATCCCTCTGTCTTCTCCCCAGTCCTCCAGTGGGATAGAGTTTTCATCCCTCTGTCTTCTCCTCCAGTGGGATAGAGTTTTCATCCCTCTGTCTTCTCCCCAGTCCTCCAGTGGGATAGAGTTTTCATCCCTCTGTCTTCTCCCCAGTCCTCCAGTGGGATAGAGTTTTCATCCCTCTGTCTTTCTCCCCAGTCCTCCAGTGGGATTAGAGTTTTCATCCCTCTGTCTTCTCCCCAGTCCTCCAGTGGGATAGAGTTTTCATCCCTCTCTCTTCTCCCCAGTCCTCCAGTGGGATAGAGTTTTCATCCCTCTGTCTTCTCCCCAGTCCTCCAGTGGGATAGAGTTTTCATCCCTCTCTCTTCTCCCCAGTCCTCCAGTGGGATAGAGTTTTCATCCCTCTCTCTTCTCCCCAGTCCTCCAGTGGGATAGAGTTTTCATCCCTCTGTCTTCTCCCCAGTCCTCCAGTGGGATAGAGTTTTCATCCCTCTCTTCTCCCCAGTCCTCCAGTGGGATAGAGTTTTCATCCCTCTCTCTTCTCCCCAGTCCTCCAGTGGGATAGAGTTTCATCCCTCTCTCTTCTCCCCAGTCCTCCAGTGGGATAGAGTTTTCATCCCTCTCTCTTCTCCCCAGTCCTCCCAGTGGGATAGAGTTTTCATCCCTCTCTCTTCTCCCCCAGTCCTCCAGTGGGATAGAGTTTTCATCCCTCTGTCTTCTCCCCAGTCCTCCAGTGGGATACAGTTTTCATCCCTCTCTCTTCTCCCCAGTCCTCCAGTTGGATAGAGTTTTCATGCCTCTGTCTTCTCCCCAGTCCTCCAGTGGGATAGAGTTTTCATCCCTCTCTCTTCTCCCCAGTCCTCCAGTTGGATAGAGTTTTCATCCCTCTGTCTTCTCCCCAGTCCTCCAGTGGGATAGAGTTTTCATCCCTCTGTCTTCTCCCCAGTCCTCCAGTGGGACACAGTTTTCATCCCTCTCTCTTCTCCCCAGTCCTCCAGTTGGATATAGTTTTCATGCCTCTGTCTTCTCCTCAGTCCTCCAGTGGGATAGAGTTTTCATCCCTCTCTCTTCTCCCCAGTCCTCCAGTTGGATAGAGTTTTCATCCCTCTGTCTTCTCCCCAGTCCTCCAGTGGGATAGAGTTTTCATCCCTCTCTCTTCTCCACAGTCCTCTAGTGGGATAGTTTTCATCCCTCTCTCTTCTCCCCAGTCCTCCAGTGGGATAGAGTTTTCATCCCTCTCTCCTTCTCTCCCCAGTCCTCCAGTGGGTTAGAGTTTTCATCCCTCTCTTCTCCCCAGTCCTCCAGTGGGATAGAGTTTTCATCCCTCTCTCTTCTCCCCAGTCCCCCAGTGGGATAGAGTTTTCATCCCTCTGTCTTCTCCCCAGTCCTCCAGTGGGATAGAGTTTTCATCCCTCTGTCTTCTCCCCAGTCCTCCAGTGGAACTTTTCATCCCTCTCTCTTCCCCAGTCCTCCAGTTGGATAGAGTTTTCATGCCTCTGTCTTCTCCCCAGTCCTCCAGTGGGATAGAGTTTTCATCCCTCTCTCTTCTCCCCAGTCCTCCAGTGGGATAGAGTTTTCATCCCTCTGTCTTCTCCCCAGTCCTCCAGTGGGATAGAGTTTTCATCCCTCTCTCTTCTCCCCAGTCCTCCAGTGGGATAGAGTTTTCATCCCTCTGTCTTCTCCCCAGTCCTCCAGTGGGACAGAGTTTTCATCCCTCTCTCTTCTCCCCAGTCCTCCAGTTGGATAGAGTTTTCATGCCTCTGTCTTCTCCCCAGTCCTCCAGTGGGATAGAGTTTTCATCCCTCTCTCTTCTCCCCAGTCCTCCAGTGGGATAGAGTTTTCATCCCTCTGTCTTCTCCCCAGTCCTCCAGTGGGATAGAGTTTTCATCCCTCTGTCTTCTCCCCAGTCCTCCAGTGGGATAGAGTTTTCATCCCTCTGTCTTCTCCCCAGTCCTCCAGTGGGATAGAGTTTTCATCCCTCTGTCTTCTCCCCAGTCCTCCAGTGGGATAGAGTTTTCATCCCTCTGTCTTCTCCCCAGTCCTCCAGTGGGATAGAGTTTTCATCCCTCTGTCTTCTCCCCAGTCCTCCAGTGGGATAGAGTTTTCATCCCTCTGTCTTCTCCCCAGTCCTCCAGTGGGATAGAGTTTTCATCCCTCTGTCTTCTCCCCAGTCCTCCAGTGGGATAGAGTTTTCATCCTCTGTCTTCTCCCCAGTCCTCCAGTGGGATAGAGTTTTCATCCCTCTGTCTTCTCCCCAGTCCTCCAGTGGGATAGAGTTTTCATGCCTCTGTCTTCTCCCCAGTCCTCCAGTGGGATAGAGTTTTCATCCCTCTGTCTTCTCCCCAGTCCTCCAGTGGGATAGAGTTTTCATCCCTCTGTCTTCTCCCCAGTCCTCCAGTGGGATAGAGTTTTCATCCCTCTCTCTTCTCCCCAGTCCTCCAGTGGGATAGAGTTTTCATCCCTCTGTCTTCTCCCCAGTCCTCCAGTGGGATAGAGTTTTCATCCCTCTGTCTTCTCCCCAGTCCTCCAGTGGGATAGAGTTTTCATCCCTCTCTCTTCTCCCCAGTCCTCCAGTGGGATAGAGTTTTCATCCCTCTGTCTTCTCCCCAGTCCTCCAGTGGGATAGAGTTTTCATCCCTCTCTCTTCTCCCCAGTCCTCCAGTGGGATAGAGTTTTCATCCCTCTGTCTTCTCCCCAGTCCTCCAGTGGATAGAGTTTTCATCCCTCTGTCTTCTCCCCAGTCCTCCAGTGGGATAGAGTTTTCATCCCTCTGTCTTCTCCCCAGTCCTCCAGTGGGATAGAGTTTTCATCCCTCTGTCTTCTCCCCAGTCCTCCAGTGGGACAGAGTTTTTATCCCTCTCTCTTCTCCCAGTCCTCCAGTTGGATAGAGTTTTCATCCTCTGTCTTCTCCTCAGTCCTCCAGTTGGATAGAGTTTTCATCCCTCTCTCTTCTCCCCAGTCCTCCAGTGGGATAGAGTTTTCATCCCTCTGTCTTCTCCCCAGTCCTCCAGTGGGATAGAGTTTTCATCCCTCTCTTCTCCCCAGTCCTCCAGTGGGATAGAGTTTTCCCCTCTCTTTCCCCAGTCCTCCAGTGGGATAGTTTTCATGCCTCTGTCTTCTCCTCAGTCCTCCAGTGGGATAGAGTTTTCATCCCTCTCTCTTCTCCCCAGTCCTCCAGTGGGATAGAGTTTTCATCCCTCGGTCTTCTCCCCAGTCCCAGTCCTCCAGTGGGACACAGTTTTCATCCCTCTCTCTTCTCCCCAGTCCTCCAGTGGGATAGAGTTTTCATCCCTCTCTCTTCTCCCCAGTCCTCCAGTGGGATAGAGTTTTCATCCCTCTCTCCTTCTCTCCCCAGTCCTCCAGTGGGACACAGTTTTCATCCCTCTCTCTTCTCCCCAGTCCCCCAGTGGGATAGAGTTTTCATCCCTCTGTCTTCTCCCCAGTCCTCCAGTGGGACACAGTTTTCATCCCTCTCTCTTCTCCCCAGTCCTCCAGTGGGATAGAGTTTTCATCCCTCTGTCTTCTCCCCAGTCCTCCAGTGGGATAGAGTTTTCATCCCTCTCTCTTCTCCCCAGTCCTCCAGTGGGATAGTTTTCATCCCTCTCTCTTCTCCCCAGTCCTCCAGTGGGATAGAGTTTTCATCCCTCTCTCTTCTCTCCCAGTCCTCCAGTGGGTTAGAGTTTTCATCCCTCTCTCTTCTCCCCAGTCCTCCAGTGGGATAGAGTTTTCATCCCTCTCTCTTCTCCCCAGTCCTCCAGTTGGATAGAGTTTTCATCCCTCTGTCTTCTCCCCAGTCCTCCAGTGGGTTAGAGTTTTCATCCCTCTGTCTTCTCCTCAGTCCTCCAGTGGGATAGAGGTTTCATCCCTCTCTCTTCTCCCCAGTCCTCCAGTGGGATAGAGTTTTCATCCTCTGTCTTCTCTCCAGTCCTCCAGTGGGATAGAGTTTTCATCCCTCTCTCTTCTCCCCAGTCCTCCAGTGGGATAGAGTTTTCATCCCTCTGTCTTCTCTCCAGTCCTCCAGTGGGATAGAGTTTTCATCCCTCTCCTCTTCTCCCCAGTCCTCCAGTGGGATAGAGTTTTCATCCCTCTGTCTTCTCCCCAGTCCTCCAGTGGATAGAGTTTTCATCCCTCTCTCTTCTCCCCAGTCCTCCAGTGGGATAGAGTCTTCATCCCTCTCCTTCTCTCCCCAGTCCTCCAGTGGGACAGAGTTTTCATCCCTCTCTCTTCTCCCCAGTCCTCCAGTTGGATATAGTTTTCATGTTCTGTCTTCCCTCAGTCCTCCAGTGGGATAGAGTTTTCATCCCTCTCTCTTCTCCCCAGTCCTCCAGTTGGATAGAGTTTTCATCCCTCTGTCTTCTCCCCAGTCCTCCAGTGGGATAGAGTTTTCATCCCTCTCTCTTCTCCCCAGTCCTCCAGTGGGATAGAGTTTTCATCCCTCTCTCTTCTCCCCAGTCCTCCAGTGGGATAGAGTTCTCATCCCTCTCTCTTCTCTCCCCAGTCCTCCAGTGGGTTAGAGTTTTCATCCCCTCTCTTCTCCCCAGTCTTCCAGTTGGATAGAGTTTTCATCCCTCTGTCTTCTCCCCAGTCCTCCAGTGGGATAGAGTTTTCATCCCTCTGTCTTCTCCCCAGTCCTCCAGTGGGATAGAGTTTCATCCCCTCTCTTCTCCCCAGTCCTCCAGTGGGATAGAGTTTTCATCCCCTCTTCTCCCCAGTCTTCCAGTTGGATAGAGTTTTCATCCCTCTGTCTTCTCCCCAGTCCTCCAGTGGGATAGAGTTTTCATCCCTCTGTCTTCTCCCCAGTCCTCCAGTGGGATAGAGGTTTCATCCTCTGTCTTCTCCCCAGTCCTCCAGTGGGATAGAGTTTTCATCCCTCTGTCTTCTCCCCAGTCCTCCAGTGGGATAGAGTTTTCATCCCTCTCTCTTCTCCCCAGTCCTCCAGTGGGATAGAGTTTTCATCCCTCTGTCTTCTCCCCAGTCCTCCAGTGGGATAGAGTTTTCATCCCTCTCCTTCTCTCCCCAGTCCTCCAATGGGACACAGTTTTCATCCCTCTCTCTTCTCCCCAGTCCTCCAGTGGGATAGAGTTTTCATCCCTCTCTCTTCTCCCCAGTCCTCCAGTGGGATAGAGTTTTCATCCCTCTCTCTTCTCCCCAGTCCTCCAGTTGGATATAGTTTTCATCCCTCTCTCTTCTCCCCAGTCCTCCAGTTGGATATAGTTTTCATCCCTCTCTCTTCTCCTCAGTCCTCCAGTGGGATATAGTTTTCATCCCTCTCTCTTCTCCCCAGTCCTCCAGTTGGATAGAGTTTTCATCCCTCTGTCTTCTCCCCAGTCCTCCAGTGGGATATAGTTTTCATCCCTCTCTCTTCTCCCCAGTCCTCTAGTGGGATAGTTTTCATCCCTCTCTCTTCTCCCCAGTCCTCCAGTGGGATAGAGTTTTCATCCCTCTGTCTTCTCCCCAGTCCCAGTCCTCCAGTGGGACACAGTTTTCATCCTCTCTCTTATCCCCAGTCCTCCAGTTGGATAGAGTTTTCATGCCTCTGTCTTCTCCCCAGTCCTCCAGTGGGATAGAGTTTTCATCCCTCGGTCTTCTCCCCAGTCCTCCAGTGGGATATAGTTTTCATCCCTCTCTCTTCTCCCCAGTCCTCCAGTGGGATAGAGTTTTCATCCCTCTGTCTTCTCTCCAGTCCTCCAGTGGGATAGAGTCTTCATCCTTCTCTCCTTCTCTTTCCAGTCCTCTAGTGGGATAGAGTTTTCATCCCTCTCTCTTCTCTCCCCAGTCCTCCAGTGGGATAGAGTTTTCATCCCTCTGTCTTCCCCCAGTCCTCCAGTGGGACACAGTTTTCATCCCTCTCTCTTCTCCCCAGTCCTCCAGTTGGATATAGTTTTCATGCCTCTGTCTTCTCCTCAGTCCTCCAGTGGGATAGAGTTTTCATCCCTCTCTCTTCTCCCCAGTCCTCCAGTTGGATAGAGTTTTCATCCCTCTGTCTTCTCCCCAGTCCTCCAGTGGGATAGACTTTTCATCCCTCTCTCTTCTCCCCAGTCCTCTAGTGGGATAGTTTTCATCCCTCTTTCTTCTCCCCAGTCCTCCAGTGGGATAGAGTTCTCATCCCTCTCTCCTTCTCTCCCCAGTCCTCCAGTGGGTTAGAGTTTTCATCCCTCTCTCTTCTCCCCAGTCCTCCAGTGGGATAGAGTTTTCATCCCTCTCTCTTCTCCCCAGTCCCCCAGTGGGATAGAGTTTTCATCCCTCTGTCTTCTCCCCAGTCCTCCAGTGGGATAGAGTTTTCATCCCTCTGTCTTCTCCCCAGTCCTCCAGTTGGATAGAGTTTTCATCCCTCTGTTTTCTCCCCAGTCCTCCAGTGGGATAGAGTTTTCATCCCTCTGTCTTCTCCCCAGTCCTCCAGTGGAACACAGTTTTCATCCCTCTCTCTTCTCCCCAGTCCTCCAGTTGGATATAGTTTTCATCCCTCTGTCTTCTCCTCAGTCCTCCAGTGGGGTAGAGTTTTCATCCCTCTGTCTTCTCCCCAGTCCTCTAGTGGGATAGTTTTCATCCCTCTCTCTTCTCCCCAGTCCTCAAGTGGGATAGAGTTCTCATCCCTCTCTCCTTCTCTCCCCAGTCCTCCAGTGGGTTAGAGTTTTCATCCCTCTCTCTTCTCCCCAGTCCTCCAGTTGGATATAGTGTTCATGCCTCTGTCTTCTCCTCAGTCCTCCAGTGGGATAGAGTTTTCATCCCTCTGTCTTCTCCCCAGTCCTCCAGTGGGTTAGAGTTTTCATCCCTCTCTCTTCTCCCCAGTCCTCCAGTGGGACACAGTTTTCATCCCTCTCTCTTCTCCCCAGTCCCCCAGTGGGATATAGTTTTCATCCCTCTGTCTTCTCCTCAGTGCTCAAGTGGGATAGAGTTTTCATCCCTCTCTCTTCTCCCCAGTCCTCCAGTTGGATAGAGTTGTCATCCCTCTCTCTTCTCCCCAGTCCTCTAGTGGGATAGTTTTCATGCCTCTGTCTTCTCCCCAGTCCTCCAGTGGGATAGAGTTTTCGTCCCTCTCTCTTCTCCCCAGTCCTCCAGTGGGATAGAGTTTTCATCCCTCTGTCTTCTCTCCAGTCCTCCAGTGGGATAGAGTCTTCATCCTTCTCTCCTTCTCTTTCCAGTCCTCTAGTGGGATAGAGTTTTCATCCCTCTCTCCTTCTCTCCCCAGTCCTCCAGTTGGATAGAGTTTTCATCCCTCTGTCTTCTCCCCAGTCCTCCAGTGGGACACAGTGTTCATCCCTCTCTCTTCTCCCCAGTCCCCCAGTGGGATAGAGTTTTCATCCCTCTGTCTTCTCCCCAGTCCTCCAGTGGGACACAGTTTTTATCCCTCTCTCTTCTCCCCAGTCCTCCAGTTGGATATAGTTTTCATCCCTCTGTCTTCTCCTCAGTCCTCCAGTTGGATAGAGTTTTCATCCCTCTCTCTTCTCCCCAGTCCCCCAGTGGGATAGAGTTTTCATCCCTCTGTCTTCTCCCCAGTCCTCCAGTGGGACACAGTTTTTATCCCTCTCTCTTCTCCCCAGTCCTCCAGTTGGATATAGTTTTCATCCCTCTGTCTTCTCCCCAGTCCTCCAGTGGGATAGAGTTTTCATCCCTCTGTCTTCTCTTCAGTCCTCCAGTGGGATAGAGTTTTCATCCCTCTCTCCTTCTCTCCCCAGTCCTCCAATGGGACACAGTTTTCATCCCTCTCTCTTCTCCCCAGTGGGATAGAGTTTTCATCCCTCTCTCTTCTCCCCAGTCCTCCAGTGGGATAGAGTCTTCATCCCTCTCTCCTTCTCTCCCCAGTCCTCCAGTGGGACACAGTTTTCATCCCTCTCTCTTCTCCCCAGTCCCCCAGTGGGATAGAGTTTTCATCCCTCTGTCTTCTCCCCCAGTCCTCCAGTGGGACACAGTTTTTATCCCTCTCTCTTCTCCCCAGTCCTCCAGTTGGATATAGTTTTCATCCCTCTGTCTTCTCCCCAGTCCTCCAGTGGGATAGAGTTTTCATCCCTCTCTCTTCTCCCCAGTCCTCTAGTGGGATAGAGTTTTCATCCCTCTCTCTTCTCCCCAGTCCTCAAGTGGGATAGAGTTCTCATCCCTCTCTCCTTCTCTCCCCAGTCCTCCAGTGGGTTAGAGTTTTCATCCCTCTCTCTTCTCCCCAGTCCTCCAGTGGGATAGAGTTTTCATCCCCCTCTCTTCTCCCCAGTCCTCCAGTTGGATAGAGTTTTCATCCCTCTGTCTTCTCCCCAGTCCTCCAGTGGGTTAGAGTTTTCATCCCTCTGTCTTCTCCTCAGTCCTCCAGTGGGATAGAGGTTTCATCCCTCTCTCTTCTCCCCAGTCCTCCAGTGGGATAGAGTTTTCATCCCTCTGTCTTCTCTCCAGTCCTCCAGTGGGATAGAGTTTTCATCCCTCTCTCTTCTCCCCAGTCCTCCAGTGGGATAGAGTTTTCATCCCTCTGTCTTCTCCCAGTCCTCCAGTGGGATAGAGTTTTCATCCCTCTCTCTTCTCTCCCAGTCCTCCAATGGGACACAGTTTTCATCCCTCTCTCTTCTCCCCAGTGGGATAGAGTTTTCATCCCTCTCTCTTCTCCCCAGTCCTCCAGTGGGATAGAGTCTTCATCCCTCTCTCCTTCTCTCCCCAGTCCTCCAGTGGGACACAGTTTTCATCCCTCTCTCTTCTCCCCAGTCCTCCAGTTGGATATAGTTTTCATGTCTCTGTCTTCTCCTCAGTCCTCCAGTGGGATAGAGTTTTCATCCCTCTCTCTTCTCCCCAGTCCTCCAGTTGGATAGAGTTTTCATCCCTCTGTCTTCTCCCCAGTCCTCCAGTGGGATAGAGTTTTCATCCCTCTCTCTTCTCCCCAGTCCTCTAGTGGGATAGAGTTTTCATCCCTCTCTCTTCTCCCCAGTCCTCAAGTGGGATAGAGTTCTCATCCCTCTCTCCTTCTCTCCCCAGTCCTCCAGTGGGTTAGAGTTTTCATCCCTCTCTCTTCTCCCCAGTCCTCCAGTGGGATAGAGTTTTCATCCCTCTGTCTTCTCTCCAGTCCTCCAGTGGGATAGAGTGTTCATCCCTCTCTCTTCTCCCCAGTCCTCCAGTGGGTTAGAGTTTTCATCCCTCTCTCTTCTCCCCAGTCCTCCAGTGGGACACAGTTTTCATCCCTCTCTCTTCTCCCCAGTCCCCAGTGGGATATAGTTTTCATCCCTCTGTCTTCTCCTCAGTGCTCAAGTGGGATAGAGTTTTCATCCCTCTCTCTTCTCCCCAGTCCTCCAGTTGGATAGAGTTGTCATCCCTCTCTCTTCTCCCCAGTCCTCTAGTGGGATAGTTTTCATGCCTCTGTCTTCTCCCCAGTCCTCCAGTGGGATAGAGTTTTCATCCCTCTCTCTTCTCCCCAGTCCTCCAGTGGGATAGAGTTTTCATCCCTCTGTCTTCTCCCAGTCCTCCAGTGGGATAGAGTCTTCATCCTTCTCTCCTTCTCTTTCCAGTCCTCTAGTGGGATAGAGTTTTCATCCCTCTCTCCTTCTCTCCCCAGTCCTCCAGTTGGATAGAGTTTTCATCCCTCTGTCTTCTCCCCCAGTCCTCCAGAGGGACACAGTTTTCATCCCTCTCTCTTCTCCCCAGTCCCCCAGTGGGATAGAGTTTTCATCCCTCTGTCTTCTCCCCAGTCCTCCAGTGGGACACAGTTTTTATCCCTCTCTCTTCTCCCCAGTCCTCCAGTTGGATATAGTTTTCATCCCTCTGTCTTCTCCTCAGTCCTCCAGTTGGATAGAGTTTTCATCCCTCTCTCTTCTCCCCAGTCCCCAGTGGGATAGAGTTTTCATCCCTCTGTCTTCTCCCCAGTCCTCCAGTGGGACACAGTTTTTATCCTCTCTTCTCCCCAGTCCTCCAGTTGGATATAGTTTTCATCCCTCTGTCTTCTCCCCAGTCCTCCAGTGGGATAGAGTTTTCATCCCTCTGTCTTCTCTTCAGTCCTCCAGTGGGATAGAGTTTTCATCCCTCTCTCCTTCTCTCCCCAGTCCTCCAATGGGACACAGTTTTCATCCCTCTCTCTTCTCCCCAGTGGGATAGAGTTTTCATCCCTCTCTCTTCTCCCCAGTCCTCCAGTGGGATAGAGTCTTCATCCCTCTCTCCTTCTCTCCCCAGTCCTCCAGTGGGACACAGTTTTCATCCCTCTCTCTTCTCCCCAGTCCCCCAGTGGGATAGAGTTTTCATCCCTCTGTCTTCTCCCCAGTCCTCCAGTGGGACACAGTTTTTATCCCTCTCTCTTCTCCCCAGTCCTCCAGTTGGATATAGTTTTCATCCCTCTGTCTTCTCCCCAGTCCTCCAGTGGGATAGAGTTTTCATCCCTCTCTCTTCTCCCCAGTCCTCTAGTGGGATAGTTTTCATCCCTCTCTCTTCTCCCCAGTCCTCAAGTGGGATAGAGTTCTCATCCCTCTCTCCTTCTCTCCCCAGTCCTCCAGTGGGTTAGAGTTTTCATCCCTCTCTCTTCTCCCCAGTCCTCCAGTGGGATAGAGTTTTCATCCCCCTCTCTTCTCCCCAGTCCTCCAGTTGGATAGAGTTTTCATCCCTCTGTCTTCTCCCCAGTCCTCCAGTGGGTTAGAGTTTTCATCCCTCTGTCTTCTCCCCAGTCCTCCAGTGGGATAGAGGTTTCATCCCTCTCTCTTCTCCCCAGTCCTCCAGTGGGATAGAGTTTTCATCCCTCTGTCTTCTCTCCAGTCCTCCAGTGGGATAGAGTTTTCATCCCTCTCTCTTCTCCCCAGTCCTCCAGTGGGATAGAGTTTTCATCCCTCTCTCTTCTCCCCAGTCCTCCAGTGGGATAGAGTTTTCATCCCTCTCTCCTTCTCTCCCCAGTCCTCCAATGGGACACAGTTTTCATCCCTCTCTCTTCTCCCCAGTGGGATAGAGTTTTCATCCCTCTCTCTTCTCCCCAGTCCTCCAGTGGGATAGAGTCTTCATCCCTCTCTCCTTCTCTCCCCAGTCCTCCAGTGGGACACAGTTTTCATCCCTCTCTCTTCTCCCCAGTCCTCCAGTTGGATATAGTTTTCATGTCTCTGTCTTCTCCTCAGTCCTCCAGTGGGATAGAGTTTTCATCCCTCTCTCTTCTCCCCAGTCCTCCAGTTGGATAGAGTTTTCATCCCTCTGTCTTCTCCCCAGTCCTCCAGTGGGATAGAGTTTTCATCCCTCTCTCTTCTCCCCAGTCCTCTAGTGGGATAGAGTTTTCATCCCTCTCTCTTCTCCCCAGTCCTCAGTGGGATAGAGTTCTCATCCCTCTCTCCTTCTCTCCCCAGTCCTCCAGTGGGTTAGAGTTTTCATCCCCTCTCTTCTCCCCAGTCTTCCAGTTGGATAGAGTTTTCATCCCTCTGTCTTCTCCCCAGTCCTCCAGTGGGATAGAGTTTTCATCCCTCTGTCTTCTCCCCAGTCCTCCAGTGGGATAGAGGTTTCATCCCCTCTCTTTCTCCCCAGTCCTCCAGTGGGATAGAGTTTTCATCCCCTCTCTTCTCCCCAGTCTTCCAGTTGGATAGAGTTTTCATCCCTCTGTCTTCTCCCCAGTCCTCCAGTGGGATAGAGTTTTCATCCCTCTGTCTTCTCCCCAGTCCTCCAGTGGGATAGAGGTTTCATCCCTCTCTCTTCTCCCCAGTCCTCCAGTGGGATAGAGTTTTCATCCCTCTGTCTTCTCTCCAGTCCTCCAGTGGGATAGAGTTTTCATCCCTCTCTCTTCTCCCCAGTCCTCCAGTGGGATAGAGTTTTCATCCCTCTGTCTTCTCTCCAGTCCTCCAGTGGGATAGAGTTTTCATCCCTCTCTCCTTCTCTCCCCAGTCCTCCAATGGGACACAGTTTTCATCCCTCTCTCTTCTCCCCAGTCCCCCAGTGGGATAGAGTTTTCATCCCTCTCTCTTCTCCCCAGTCCTCCAGTGGGATAGAGTCTTCATCCCTCTCTCCTTCTCTCCCCAGTCCTCCAGTGGGACACAGTTTTCATCCCTCTCTCTTCTCCCCAGTCCTCCAGTTGGATATAGTTTTCATGCCTCTGTCTTCTCCTCAGTCCTCCAGTGGGATAGAGTTTTCATCCCTCTCTCTTCTCCCCAGTCCTCCAGTTGGATAGAGTTTTCATCCCTCTGTCTTCTCCCCAGTCCTCCAGTGGGATATAGTTTTCATCCCTCTCTCTTCTCCCCAGTCCTCTAGTGGGATAGTTTTCATCCCTCTCTCTTCTCCCCAGTCCTCCAGTGGGATAGAGTTTTCATCCCTCTGTCTTCTCCCCAGTCCCAGTCCTCCAGTGGGACACAGTTTTCATCCCTCTCTCTTATCCCCAGTCCTCCAGTTGGATAGAGTTTTCATGCCTCTGTCTTCTCCCCAGTCCTCCAGTGGGATAGAGTTTTCATCCCTCGGTCTTCTCCCCAGTCCTCCAGTGGGATATAGTTTTCATCCCTCTCTCTTCTCCCCAGTCCTCCAGTGGGATAGAGTTTTCATCCCTCTGTCTTCTCTCCAGTCCTCCAGTGGGATAGAGTCTTCATCCTTCTCTCCTTCTCTTTCCAGTCCTCTAGTGGGATAGAGTTTTCATCCCTCTCTCCTTCTCTCCCCAGTCCTCCAGTTGGATAGAGTTTTCATCCCTCTGTCTTCTCCCCAGTCCTCCAGTGGGACACAGTTTTCATCCCTCTCTCTTCTCCCCAGTCCTCCAGTTGGATATAGTTTTCATGCCTCTGTCTTCTCCTCAGTCCTCCAGTGGGATAGAGTTTTCATCCCTCTCTCTTCTCCCCAGTCCTCCAGTTGGATAGAGTTTTCATCCCTCTGTCTTCTCCCCAGTCCTCCAGTGGGATAGAGTTTTCATCCCTCTCTCTTCTCCCCAGTCCTCCAGTGGGATAGAGTTTTCATCCCTCTGTCTTCTCTCCAGTCCTCCAGTGGGATAGAGTTTTCATCCCTCTCTCCTTCTCTCCCCAGTCCTCCAATGGGACACAGTTTTCATCCCTCTCTCTTCTCCCCAGTCCCCCAGTAGGATAGAGTTTTCATCCCTCTCTCTTCTCCCCAGTCCTCCAGTGGGATAGAGTCTTCATCCCTCTCTCCTTCTCTCCTCAGTCCTCCAGTGGATAGAGTTTTCATCCCTCTCTCTTCTCCCCAGTCCTCCAGTGGGATAGAGTTTTCATCCCTCTGTCTTCTCTCCAGTCCTCCAGTTGGATAGAGTTTTCATCCCTCTGTTTTCTCCCCAGTTCTCCAGTGGGATAGAGTTTTCATCCCTCTGTCTTCTCCCCAGTCCTCCAGTGGGACACAGTTTTCATCCCTCTCTCTTCTCCCCAGTCCCCCAGTAGGATAGAGTTTTCATCCCTCTCTCTTCTCCCCAGTCCTCCAGTGGGATAGAGTTTTCATCCCTCTCTCATCTCCCCAGTCCTCCAGTGGGATAGAGTTTTCATCCCTCTCTCCTTCTCTCCCCAGTCCTCCAATGGGACACAGTTTTCATCCCTCTCTCTTCTCCCCAGTCCCCCAGTAGGATAGAGTTTTCATCCCTCTCTCTTCTCCCCAGTCCTCCAGTGGGATAGAGTTTTCATCCCTCTCTCTTCTCCCCAGTCCTCCAGTGGGATAGAGTTTTCATCCCTCTGTCTTCTCCCCAGTCCTCCAGTTGGATAGAGTTTTCATCCCTCTGTTTTCTCCCCAGTTCTCCAGTGGGATAGAGTTTTCATCCCTCTGTCTTCTCCCCAGTCCTCCAGTGGGACAGAGTTTTCATCCCTCTCTCTTCTCCCCAGTCCCCCAGTGGGATAGAGTTTTCATCCCTCTCTCTTCTCCCCAGTCCCCCAGTGGGATAGAGTTTTCATCCCTCTCTCTTCTCCCCAGTCCCCCAGTGGGATAGAGTTTTCATCCCTCTGTCTTCTCCCCAGTCCTCCAGTGGGATAGAGTTTTCATCCCTCTGTCTTCTCCCCAGTCCTCCAGTTGGATAGAGTTTTCATCCCTCTGTTTTCTCCCCAGTCCTCCAGTGGGATAGAGTTTTCATCCCTCTGTCTTCTCCCCAGTCCTCCAGTGGGACACAGTTTTCATCCCTCTCTCTTCTCCCCAGTCCCCCAGTGGGATAGAGTTTTCATCCCTCTGTCTTCTCCCCAGTCCTCCAGTGGGATATAGTTTTCATCCCTCTGTCTTCTCCCCAGTCCTCCAGTGGGATAGAGTTTTCATCCCTCTCTCTTTTCTCCCCAGTCCTCCAGTTGGATAGAGTTTTCATCCCTCTGTCTTCTCCCCAGTCCTCCAGTGGGATAGAGTTTTCATCCCTCTCTCTTCTCCCCAGTCCTCCAGTGGGATAGAGTTTTCATCCCTCTCTTTTTCTCCCCAGTCCTCCAGTTGGATAGAGTTTTCATCCCTCTGTCTTCTCCCCAGTCCTCCAGTGGGATAGAGTTTTCATCCCTCTGTTTTCTCCCCAGTTCTCCAGTGGGATAGAGTTTTCATCCCTCTGTCTTCTCCCCAGTCCTCCAGTTGGATAGAGTTTTCATCCCTCTGTTTTCTCCCCAGTTCTCCAGTGGGATAGAGTTTTCATCCCTCTGTCTTCTCCCCAGTCCTCCAGTGGGACAGAGTTTTCATCCCTCTCTCTTCTCCCCAGTCCCCCAGTGGGATAGAGTTTTCATCCCTCTCTCTTCTCCCCAGTCCCCCAGTGGGATAGAGTTTTCATCCCTCTCTCTTCTCCCCAGTCCCCCAGTGGGATAGAGTTTTCATCCCTCTGTCTTCTCCCCAGTCCTCCAGTGGGATAGAGTTTTCATCCCTCTGTCTTCTCCCCAGTCCTCCAGTTGGATAGAGTTTTCATCCCTCTGTTTTCTCCCCAGTCCTCCAGTGGGATAGAGTTTTCATCCCTCTGTCTTCTCCCCAGTCCTCCAGTGGGACACAGTTTTCATCCCTCTCTCTTCTCCCCAGTCCCCCAGTGGGATAGAGTTTTCATCCCTCTGTCTTCTCCCCAGTCCTCCAGTGGGATAGAGTTTTCATCCCTCTGTCTTCTCCCCAGTCCTCCAGTGGGATAGAGTTTTCATCCCTCTCTCTTTTCTCCCCAGTCCTCCAGTTGGATAGAGTTTTCATCCCTCTGTCTTCTCCCCAGTCCTCCAGTGGGATAGAGTTTTCATCCCTCTCTCTTCTCCCCAGTCCTCCAGTGGGATAGAGTTTTCATCCCTCTCTCCTTCTCTCCCCAGTCCTCCAGTGGGACACAGTTTTCATCCCTCTCTCTTCTCCCCAGTCCCCCAGTGGGATAGAGTTTTCATCCCTCGATCTTCTCCCCAGTCCACCAGTGGGATAGAGTTTTCATCCCTCTGTCTTCTCCCCAGTCCTCCAGTGGGATAGAGTTTTCATCCCTCTGTCTTCTGTCCAGTCCTCCAGTGGGATAGAGTCTTCATCCCTCTGTCTTCTCCCCAGTCCTCCAGTGGGACACAGTTTTCATCCCTCTCTCTTCTCCCCAGTCCTCCAGTTGGATATAGTTTTCATGCCTCTGTCTTCTCCTCAGTCCTCCAGTGGGATAGAGTTTTCATCCCTCTGTCTTCTCCCCAGTCCTCCAGTTGGATAGAGTTTTCATCCCTCTGTTTTCTCCCCAGTCCTACAGTGGGATAGAGTTTTCATCCCTCTCTCTTCTCCCCAGTCCCCCAGTGGGATAGAGTTCTCATCCCTCTCTCCTTCTCTCCCCAGTCCTCCAGTGGGTTAGAGTTTTCATCCCTCTCTCTTCTCCCCAGTCCTACAGTGGGATAGAGTTTTCATCCCTCTCTCTTCTCCCCAGTCCCCCAGTGGGATAGAGTTTTCATCCCTCTGTCTTCTCCCCAGTCCTCCAGTGGGATAGAGTTTTCATCACTCTGTCTTCTCCCCAGTCCTCCAGTTGGATAGAGTTTTCATCCCTCTGTTTTCTCCCCAGTCCTCCAGTGGGATAGAGTTTTCATCCCTCTGTCTTTTCCCCAGTCCTCCAGTGGGACAGAGTTTTCATCCCTCTCTCTTCTCCCCAGTCCCCCAGTGGGATAGAGTTTTCATCCCTCTCTCTTCTCCCCAGTCCTCCAGTGGGATAGAGTCTTCATCCCTCTCTCCTTCTCTCCTCAGTCCTCCAGTGGGATAGAGTTTTCATCCCTCTCTCTTCTCCCCAGTCCTCCAGTGGGACAGACTTTTCATCCCTCTCTCTTCTCCCCAGTCCCCCAGTGGGATAGAGTTTTCATCCCTCTGTCTTCTCCCCAGTCCTCCAGTTGGATAGAGTTTTCATCCCTCTGTTTTCTCCCCAGTCCTCCAGTGGGATAGAGTTTTCATCCCTCTGTCTTCTCCCCAGTCCTCCAGTGGGACACAGTTTTCATCCCTCTCTCTTCTCCCCAGTCCCCCAGTGGGATAGAGTTTTCATCCCTCTGTCTTCTCCCCAGTCCTCCAGTGGGATAGAGTTTTCATCCCTCTGTCTTCTCCCCAGTCCTCCAGTTGGATAGAGTTTTCATCCCCCTGTCTTCTCCCCAGTCCTCCAGTGGGATAGAGTTTTCATCCCTCTCTCTTCTCCCCAGTCCTCCAGTGGGATAGAGTTTTCATCCCTCTCTCCTTCTCTCCCCAGTCCTCCAGTGGGACACAGTTTTCATCCCTCTGTCTTCTCCCCAGTCCCAGTCCTCCAGTGGGACACAGTTTTCATCCCTCTCTCTTCTCCCCAGTCCTCCAGTTGGATAGAGTTTTCATGCCTCTGTCTTCTCCCCAGTCCTCCAGTGGGATAGAGTTTTCATCCCTCTCTCTTATCCCCAGTCCTCCAGTGGGATAGAGTTTGCATCCCTCTGTCTTCTCTCCAGTCCTCCAGTGGGATAGAGTCTTCATCCTTCTCTCCTTCTCTTTCCAGTCCTCTAGTGGGATAGAGTTTTCATCCCTCTCTCCTTCTCTCCCCAGTCCTCCAGTTGGATAGAGTTTTCATCCCTCTGTCTTCTCCCCAGTCCTCCAGTGGAACACAGTTTTCATCCCTCTCTCTTCTCCCCAGTCCCCCAGTGGGATAGAGTTTTCATCCCTCTGTCTTCTCCCCAGTCCTCCAGTGGGACACAGTTTTCATCCCTCTCTCTTCTCCCCAGTCCCCCAGTGGTATAGCGTTTTCATCCCTCTCTCTTCTCCCCAGTCCTCCAGTTGGATATAGTTTTCATGCCTCTGTCTTCTCCCCAGTCCTCCAGTGGGATAGAGTTTTCATCCCTCTCTCTTATCCCCAGTCCTCCAGTGGGATAGAGTTTGCATCCCTCTGTCTTCTCTCCAGTCCTCCAGTGGGATAGAGTCTTCATCCTTCTCTCCTTCTCTTTCCAGTCCTCTAGTGGGATAGAGTTTTCATCCCTCTCTCCTTCTCTCCCCAGTCCTCCAGTTGGATAGAGTTTTCATCCCTCTGTCTTCTCCCCAGTCCTCCAGTGGGACACAGTTTTCATCCCTCTCTCTTCTCCCCAGTCCCCCAGTGGGATAGAGTTTTCATCCCTCTGTCTTCTCCCCAGTCCTCCAGTGGGACACAGTTTTCATCCCTCTCTCTTCTCCCCAGTCCCCCAGTGGTATAGCGTTTTCATCCCTCTCTCTTCTCCCCAGTCCTCCAGTTGGATATAGTTTTCATGCCTGTCTTCTCCTCAGTCCTCCAGTGGGATAGAGTTTTCATCCCTCCCTCTTCTCCCCAGTCCTCCAGTTGGATAGTTTTCATCCCTCTCTCTTCTCCCCAGTCCTCCAGTGGGATAGAGTTCTCACCCCTCTCTCCTTCTCTCCCCAGTCCTCCAGTGGGTTAGAGTTTTCATCCCTCTCTCTTCTCCCCAGTCCTCCAGTTGGATATAGTTTTCATGCCTCTGTCTTCTCCTCAGTCCTCCAGTGGGATAGAGTTTTCATCCCTCCCTCTTCTCCCCAGTCCTCCAGTTGGATAGTTTTCATCCCTCTCTCTTCTCCCCAGTCCTCCAGTGGGATAGAGTTCTCATCCCTCTCTCCTTCTCTCCCCAGTCCTCCAGTGGGTTAGAGTTTTCATCCCTCTCTCTTCTCCCCAGTCCTCCAGTGGGATAGAGTTTTCATCCCTCTGTCTTCTCCCCAGTCCTCCAGTGGGACACAGTTTTCATCCCTCTCTCTTCTCCCCAGTCCCCCAGTGGGATAGAGTTTTCATCCCTCTCTCTTCTCCCCAGTCCTCCAGTTGGATATAGTTTTCATGCCTCTGTCTTCTCCTCAGTCCTCCAGTGGGATAGAGTTTTCATCCCTCCCTCTTCTCCCCAGTCCTCCAGTTGGGTAGTTTGCATCCCTCTCTCTTCTCCCCAGTCCTCCAGTGGGATAGAGTTCTCATCCCTCTCTCCTTCTCTCCCCAGTCCTCCAGTGGGTTAGAGTTTTCATCCCTCTCTCTTCTCCCCAGTCCTCCAGTGGGATAGAGTTTTCATCCCTCTGTCTTCTCCCCAGTCCTCCAGTTGGATAGTTTTCATCCCTCTGTTTTCTCCCCAGTCCTCCAGTGGGATAGAGTTTTCATCCCTCTGTCTTCTCCCCAGTCCTCCAGTGGGACACAGTTTTCATCCCTCTCTCTTCTCCCCAGTCCTCCAGTTGGATAGAGTTTTCATGCCTCTGTCTTCTCCCCAGTCCTCCAGTGGGATAGAGTTTTCATCCCTCTCTCTTCTCCCAGTCCTCCAGTGGGATAGAGTTTTCATCCCTCTCTCTTCTCCCCAGTCCTCCAGTGGGATAGAGTTCTCATCCCTCTCTCCCCAGTCCTCCAGTGGGTTAGAGTTTTCATCCCTCTCTCTTCTCCCCAGTCCTCCAGTTGGATATAGTTTTCATTCCTCTCTCTTCTCCCCAGTCCTCCAGTGGGATAGAGTTCTCATCCCTCTCTCCTTCTCTCCCCAGTCCTCCAGTGGGTTAGAGTTTTCATCCCTCTCTCTTCTCGCCAGTCCTCCAGTGGGATAGAGTTTTCATCCCTCTGTCTTCTCCCCAGTCCTCCAGTGGGACACAGTTTTCATCCCTCTCTCCTCCCCAGTCCTCCAGTTGGATATAGTTTTCATCCCTCTCTCCTCCCCAGTCCTCCAGTTGGATAGAGTTTTCATCCCTCTGTCTTCTCCCCAGTCCTCCAGTGGGATAGAGTTTTCATCCCTCTCTCTTCTCCCCAGTCCTCCAGTGGGATAGAGTTTTCATCCCTCTGTCTTCTCTCCAGTCCTCCAGTGGGATAGAGTCTTCATCCTTCTCTCCTTCTCTCTCCAGTCCTCCAGTGGGACACAGTTTTCATCCCTCTCTCTTCTCCCCAGTCCTCCAGTTGGATATAGTTTTCATCCCTCTCTCTTCTCCCCAGTCCTCAAGTGGGATAGAGTTTTCATCCCTCTGTCTTCTCTCCAGTCCTCCAGTGGGATAGAGTTTTCATCCCTCTCTCTTCTCCCCAGTCCTCCAGTGGGATAGAGTTTTCATCCCTCTCTCTTCTCCCCAGTCCTCCAGTTGGATATAGTTTTCATCCCTCTCTCTTCTCCCCAGTCCTCCAGTGGGATAGAGTTTTCATCCCTCTCTCCTTCTCTCCCCAGTCCTCCAGTGGGTTAGAGTTTTCATCCCTCTCTCTTCTCCCCAGTCCTCCAGTGGGATAGAGTTTTCATCCCTCTCTCTTCTCCCCAGTCCTCCAGTTGGATATAGTTTTCATCCCTCTCTCTTCTCCCCAGTCCTCCAGTGGGATAGAGTTTTCATCCCTCTCTCCTTCTCTCTCCAGTCCTCCAGTGGGATAGAGTTTTCATCCCTCTCTCTTCTCCCCAGTCCTCCAGTGGGATAGAGTTTTCATCCCTCTCTCTTCTCCCCAGTCCTCCAGTTGGATATAGTTTTCATCCCTCTCTCTTCTCCCCAGTCCTCCAGTGGGATAGAGTTTTCATCCCTCTGTCTTCTTCTTCATCCCATAACTACTGTATCTTCCTCTCTAGCCTATAATGATCTAAAGTGCAGTCTGAGGCTAGCTTGCCCTGCCTGCCTTTCTCTTTTTACCAAACAGTTTACCCACCTTTTGCAGAAAAATGTATTGAATGTACAGACAGCGTAACTTTTTCACCACCACCGGCAATCAGAGTTTACCCACCTTTTTTTGAATCACTACATAACAAGTCGATTCACACATCTGGGCTTCTCTGTCAGTTTTATGACGGTTTCAATGCCAGCCTTGTTCCTAGGAAGGACAAAGGTACCCTCTAAGCCTCAGCCTTCAACACTGAAGTGCCCTCCAAGCTCATCAGTAAGCTCAGGGGCCTGGGTCTGAACCCCTCCCTGTGCAACTGGGTCCTAGACTAATTGTGGGCAACAACACCTCCACCATGCTGTTCCTCAAGACGCGGACCCCACAGGGGTGTGTGCTCAGCCCCCTCCTGTACTCCTTGTCCACACATGACTGCATGGCTATGCATGTCTCCAACTCAACCATCAAGTTTGCTGACAACACAACAGTGGTAGGCCTGATTACCAACAGTGACGAGACAGGCCCCCATCCACATAGCCATGCCCCCATCCACATCGTCATGCCCCCATCCACATCGCCACGCCCCCGTCCACATCACCATGCCCCCATCCACATCGCCATGCCCCCATCCACATCGTCATGCCCCCATCCACATCGCCATGCCCCCATCCACATCGTCACGCCCCCATCCACATCGCCCTGCCCCGTCCACATCGTGAGGCCGCAGTGGAGAGGGTCAAAAGCTTAAAGTTCCTCGGAGTGCACATCACACAGGGTGGCTGAAGAAATTCAGCCTGGCCCCCAAGAACCTCACAGACTTCTACCATCGACAGCATTCTGTCGGGCTGTGTCACATTCTGGTATGGCAACTGCACTGCCTGCAACCGCAGGGCTCTCCAACGGGTGGTGCGGTCAGCCCAACGCATCATCGGGGGCACACTACCTGCCCTCCAGGACATCTACAGCATCTGGTGTCACAGGAAGGCAGAGAAGATCATCAAAGACCTCAGACACCCAAGCCACGGCCTGTTCACCCCGGTACCATCTAGAAGGTGGCGACAGTACAGGTGCATCAAAGCTAGGACCAAGAGACAGCGTCTATCTCCAGGCCATCAGACTGTTAAACAGTCACCACTTGCCAGCCTCTGCCCAGTACCCTGCCCCTTAGAGACTGCTGCCCTATCTACAGTATATATACTGTATATATTATGTGCATATTGATATTGTATTGCTAAATATTACGGCACTATTGGAGCTTGAAACTGTGATAACATCTGCAATCTTTTTACGGATTTGATTTGATTTCTGATCTACTTCGATGTGGCCCAAGTTAAGGAAAAAAATACATGTTTGGATTTGAATAGACCCAATCTCAAGAATATCTCCTGGGATTGGAGTGAGACTGAGGTTCATTAATATTGGATCACTTCACTAAAGTTTGATTGTGTATAAAAGGTATATTACCATCAACTCTCAGTTAATTCCTCACAGATAGCCATAGCCCTGACCATTAGCCCACAGGTCATTTGGTGACATATTAATCGTAGGATTGTTTGATGAGCAAGTAATCCTACAACAATCTGACCTTTATTGACAAACTCTCCTTTGTTTTTGTGCCTGACTCTACCTCTGTGAGATCATAGACTTATTCAAATCAGCTTGTCCTCCATCTCCTGTAATGCTGAAAAGCAGATGTAGCTCTTAGATCCTTATAGTCTTAGATTGTGACGTGGTTCATCTTTGCTGCTCTCCTTTAATTACGGCCCTCCCCTGGGACGCAGCCGGGTAGTTAAACTGAAAAAAATCAGCATTAAAGCAATTATTGGATCAGAATGAATACAATCCTGTCATCTGTAATCATTAGGGGTGGATATGCCTGGGAGAAAAACAGACTCTCTCTGACTCTCTGTCTGAAAGGAGCCTACATTCAGGATTAACGATTCACATCTCTTTCATTCCTTTGTTACTAATTGAGGTAGAGAAAATTGAACAAAAGAAAACGTTGAACAAGAAAAGTACCTTGATCCATAATATAGGTTACCCAGTTAGCCCCACAACAACCATTGGCCCACATGTTGACCAGTAACATCTACCCTGCTGGTCTATATCAGTCATCACTAGTCACTGACACCATATTCAGTTCTCCTCTTCAGTTACAGAGTACCAGGAGTAACCAGGACATGTTCAGTATATCATTATATAGGCCCACTCTGTTTGGTCTGTAGACGCCTACTGCAGCTCTCCCTATAGCTGCAGAGTGAGCTGGACCAGGAGTTCTCTTTGGTGCTGTAGTTCTGTTGACACTGGTTCTATCTGGTTCTGTAGTACACCCATACTCGGTCCTCTCCTCTCCATATAGTAGCTACCCTTAGACCAGTGGAGGCTGTTGAGGGGAGGACGGCTCATAATAATGGCTGGAATGGGGCAAATGGAATGTCATGGAAACCATGTGTTTGATGTATTTGATACCATTCCACCTATTCCACTCGAGCCATTACCACGAGCCTGTCCACCCCAATTAAGGTGCCACCAACCTCCTGTGCTATAGACCCATACCCTCTCCTCTCTACATAGCTACCTATAGACCCATACTCTGATCTCTCCTCTCCATATAGCTACAGAGTGAGCTGGACCAGGAGTACCAGGACAAGTTCAGACGGTTGCCTCTAGAGATCCAGGAGTTTGTCCATTACAGCAACAAGGCCAAGCTTAGCGACGACAGTCCCCATGGCAACCTGTCTCTCTCCTCGACGACCGAGAGGCTCAACCACAAGTCACAGTCGGAGGACGATACAGAAGACTCGTCGGAAAGAGTGTTTGACACGCCCCTTTAGGACAAATCTGAAATGCCACCCTATTCCCTACTGTCTATAGTGTACCACTCTCATATAAGAGTAGTGCACTATAGGCTGCCATTTCAGACACATCCAGAGTGTGATATTAGAGTAGTGCACTATAGGCTGCCATTTCAGACACATCCATAGTGTGATATTAGAGTAGTGCACTATAGCCTGCCATTTCATACACATCCAGAGTGTGATATTAGAGTAGTGCACTATAGGCTGCCATTTCATACACATCCAGAGTGTGATATTAGAGTAGTGCACTATAGCCTGCCATTTCATACACATCCAGAGTGTGATATTAGAGTAGTGCACTATAGGCTGCCATTTCATACACATCCAGAGTGTGATATTAGAGTAGTGCACTATAGGCTGCCATTTCATACACATCCAGAGTGTGATATTAGAGTAGTGCACTATAGGCTGCCATTTCAGACACATACAGAGTGTGATATTAGAGTAGTGCACTATAGGCTGCCATTTCAGACACATACAGAGTGTGATATTAGAGTAGTGCACTATAGGCTGCCATTTCAGACACATACAGAGTGTGATATTAGAGTAGTGCACTATAGGCTGCCATTTCAGACACATCCAGAGTGTGATATTAGAGTAGTGCACTATAGGCTGCCATTTCAGACACATACAGAGTGTGATATTAGAGTAGTGCACTATAGGCTGCCATTTCATACACATCCAGAGTGTGATATTAGAGTAGTGCACTATAGGCTGCCATTTCAGACACATCCAGAGTGTGATATTAGAGTAGTGCACTATAGGCTGCCATTTCAGACACATCCAGAGTGTGATATTAGAGTAGTGCACTATAGGCTGCCATTTCATACACATCCAGAGTGTGATATTAGAGTAGTGCACTATAGGCTGCCATTTCAGACACATACAGAGTGTGATATTAGAGTAGTGCACTATAGGCTGCCATTTCATACACATCCAGAGTGTGATATTAGAGTAGTGCACTATAGGCTGCCATTTCAGACACATCCAGAGTGTGATATTAGAGTAGTGCACTATAGGCTGCCATTTCAGACACATCCAGAGTGTGATATTAGAGTAGTGCACTATAGGCTGCCATTTCAGACACATCCAGAGTGTGATATTAGATTAGTGCACTATAGGCTGCCATTTCATACACATCCAGAGTGTGATATTAGAGTAGTGCACTATAGGCTGCCATTTCATACACATCCATAGTGTGATATTAGAGTAGTGCACTATAGGCTGCCATTTCATACACATCCAGAGTGTGATATTAGAGTAGTGCACTATAGGCTACCATTTCAGACACATCCAGAGTGTGATATTAGAGTAGTGCACTATAGGCTACCATTTCAGACACATACAGAGTGTGATATTAGAGTAGTGCACTATAGGCTGCCATGTCATACACATCCAGAGTGTGATATTAGAGTAGTGCACTATAGGCTGCCATTTCATACACATCCAAAGTGTGATATTAGAGTAGTGCACTATAGGCTGCCATTTCAGACACATACAGAGTGTGATATTAGAGTAGTGCACTATAGGCTGCCATTTCATACACATCCAAAGTGTGATATTAGAGTAGTGCACTATAGGCTACCATTTCAGACACATACAGAGTGTGATATTAGAGTAGTGCACTATAGGCTGCCATGTCATACACATCCAGAGTGTGATATTAGAGTAGTGCACTATAGGCTACCATTTCAGACACATCCAGAGTGTGATATTAGAGTAGTGCACTATAGGCTGCCATTTCATACACATCCAAAGTGTGATATTAGAGTAGTGCACTATAGCCTGCCATTTCAGACACATACAGAGTGTGATATTAGAGTAGTGCACTATAGGCTGCCATGTCATACACATCCAGAGTGTGATATTAGAGTAGTGCACTATAGGCTACCATTTCAGACACATCCAAAGTGTGATATTAGAGTAGTGCACTATAGGCTACCATTTCAGACACATACAGAGTGTGATATTAGAGTAGTGCACTATAGGCTGCCATTTCAGACACATACAGAGTGTGATATTAGAGTAGTGCACTATAGGCTGCCATTTCATACACATCCAGAGTGTGATATTAGAGTAGTGCACTATAGGCTACCATTTCAGACACATCCAAAGTGTGATATTAGAGTAGTGCACTATAGGCTACCATTTCAGACACATACAGAGTGTGATATTAGAGTAGTGCATTATAGGCTGCCATTTCAGACACATCCAGAGTGTGATATTAGAGTAGTGCACTATAGGCTACCATTTCAGACACATCCAAAGTGTGATATTAGAGTAGTGCACTATAGGCTACCATTTCAGACACATACAGAGTGTGATATTAGAGTAGTGCACTATAGGCTACCATTTCAGACACATCCAGAGTGTGATATTAGAGTAGTGCACTATAGGCTACCATTTCAGACACATACAGAGTGTGATATTAGAGTAGTGCACTATAGGCTACCATTTCAGACACATACAGAGTGTGATATTAGAGTAGTGCACTATAGGCTGCCATGTCATACACATCCAGAGTGTGATATTAGAGTAGTGCACTATAGGCTACCATTTCAGACACATCCAGAGTGTGATATTAGAGTAGTGCACTATAGGCTACCATTTCAGACACATCCAGAGTGTGATATTAGAGTAGTGCACTATAGGCTACCATTTCAGACACATACAGAGTGTGATATTAGAGTAGTGCACTATAGGCTACCATTTCAGACACATACAGAGTGTGATATTAGAGTAGTGCACTATAGGCTACCATTTCAGACACATCCAGAGTGTGATATTAGAGTAGTGCACTATAGGCTGCCATTTCAGACACATCCAGAGTCTTTGAGACACCCCGTTAGAGACTAAACCCCTCCCTTTCCTCTGAATTGGACAGTTCTGGTTGGTCGTTCTGGCTCAAGGTGGAAATTGCCACTCTAAGCACAGATCTAGGAACAGATTACCCTGCGCTCAAGCCTAACTTTAACCAGTAGGGGTTCAACCTGACCCTGGACCAGTAGTAGGGAGTACCTACTCTGTAGTTCTATTCAGATATGTAAATACTTGTTTTGTATTTTGTTGTTTTCCCCTGAAGCGGTGTGGATATTTCGGTACAGGATATGGGTATTTTTGACTAGGCACTAACTATGCGCAGAAACAAAGTTACTTACTTGAACTATTGCACAGACAGAATACTATCTTTTTTTATGTTTTTAGTGTGTTCCTACTTTTTAAACAAGAAAAAGTATTAAGTGTTAGATTAGGTTCTCACAATGTTGACCAAGTGCAGGTCGGTCAATGGTGCCAATGTTTTGATTTCACTGTGCACTTAGATGGTAATTTATAGTATCATTATGACATTGGCACTGCAATGTGAAGTGTTTGCACTTCACATTGTCCCAAGTAAAGTAAAGGCATGGTAAATTGAACTTCTTGTCCAAACACTGTGGACACAATCTTTATTTAAAATGAAGAATCCCTCCTCGTATATTTTGCACTGAAGGCTTTCTACAGAACTAACTCTTCTATTCTCTTCTAACCCCCAAGCACTGACGGCTTTCTGGTTTTATTTGGTCCTTTCAGAAGTAGGCCTACTCTATACTGTTTTTATCCTGTTCTGACCTGGCCAAGATGTACTTCTTTTCTAGATTTCTTTTTTCATTTAAAAAATGTAGGTTATATATTGTTAAATTGTTTTTGTTTAATCCTGCCAGGGAGGGGTGGAGGGTGGAGAGGGGTGAGGGGTGGAACGAGAGTGATGAGGATAAAGGGATGGAAGAAAGAGTAAATATTGTTCTTTGCCAATTGTACATGTTAGCAGAAAATACATAACATAAATGTCAAATTAACTCAAACTGAAACTGCAAAAATGTTACTATGGATGAGATGACATTGTTTGTACAGTACAAGTGATAAACTACAGGTGTTGATATGAGATGAAAAGCAACATGACTATATCACTGCCCCTTACCAATAACTGAAATGGTAAACATACACACACACACACTTGACCCATCAACAGAAGTTAATGATGATGATGTCCCAGTCCTTTCACCTGTTGGAGTGGTTACTACATTACATTTAGACCCTAGACACAGTTTTGTGATCACACGTCTACAGGCATACATGTCCCAACTGTTTATTCAATGGTTTTACTCCTTCTTTGGCAAGTAATTACTGCCTACGACAGCTACCACAGGTAAAGTTTGCAACATGGGAGTGGTAGATTTGAATTTCTAAATCAAACCATTAAAGGTAATTTCATGTCTGTGCAAAATATTGAGATCACCACCCTTTACGGGATCTTGAACACTATTGGTCCTTACCTCTTTTGATATGTGATGTCATACTGAACTAAACTGTCAATCAAAGACCCATAGGATGTTTTTTAGTTTCCAATCTGTACAGTACCATACATACACCACATGTATCATGTCTGATATTGGAAAACTTATTACAATTGATTAAAAGTCCAATGCAGCCGTTTTTATCTCAATATCAAATAAATTCTGGGTAACAATTAAATAGCTAACTGTAATTGTTTTCAATAAAAAATTGTCAACAAGAAACAAAAATGTATTATTAGCAAAAGTAATTTCTCAAGCAAGAATTTTGCTAGGACCTTCTGGGAGTGGGGAGGGGAAAACTGACAAGCTGTTATTGGCAGAGAGTTTTGGAACTCTTTCTTATTGGTCTATTAACTAATTTAACACCTGGTGATGTCACCAGGCAGACCAAAACTCCATCCCACTAAAAACGGCTCTTTAGTGCTGAGCAATAAACCACGATTTTATTTTTGGTTATTAAACAACTGATTGACCAACGTGGGTTCAATTGCTTGATTTGTATTTAGTAAATGATTTTGTGAACCCAACGTGCCGTTTCTCTAGAGAGAAACCTGAGAAATCAAGTCAAGAGCTATGTGGGACGTTGGGCTAAAGGGAGTTGTAGTTTTCATTAAGCAAATATTCGACCTAGTTCAGCGCAGAAATGTGGTAATTAACTACAATAACCACAATCTATTGCGCCAGTTTGCCCGGCTCGAGACGGATCAGAGGAAGATGCGAAGCGAGAGGTTTCACTCTCACCAAAATCTGTCCAAAATAAACCCAATGCGTTTCGATGGGATTATTTTGGACTTGTATAAATAAATGTTCATATTTTGATTTTTAAAAGCTTGTTGCCTGCCTTCCCGCCTTTGGGACAACGACTCCCATTGTTTGGGCATAGACATGAGCATCTCGTCATTGTATACAGATCTCTGAACGGATACACTTTTACGCCTGCTATGTTAGGTTAGATACACACAGAACGCATAAAACCGCATGAGAGAGGAATGTGCATAACATAACAACGAGAGGGTCAGGGACAGTTTGTGAAAGTATAGCTTACTTTTAAGAACTAATAAAATGATTTTGTCAGACAGCTCTGCAGCATACTATACTTAGGCAGGCTAGCTAAATAGGATGACGACATCCAGTACAGTATGGGGAGCACATAACGTTAGATGGCCTGGCTGGCTGACTGCTACTGCCTGAACTGAGATGATTACTTTAAGGAATGAAAAATAATGAAGTCATTCAAATAAAAAACTAAGTAATATACACAACTGAATATTTTATTATGTCATAGTAATTTCCTATTATTCTGATGTTTGATGTGGATCTGACAGAGACAATGGAATATGTTCAATGCTTTGGCAATTGAATGTTCACTATTTTTGGTTTTAGAATTTCCATTAAAAAGCTCTAAAGTCATTATTTCATAATACATTTCATGTTAAAAAAAAATATGGAAACCGAAATCAAAAACCGTGCTAATTTTTTTTATAATGGAAACCGAACCAACCTCAAAAAGCACTAATCACTCAGCACTACAGCTGTTTCACTAAAAGGGCATTACCATCATTTTCACAATTTCACAGTATTATTCCAACCTCATAGTGTGGAAATATAAATAAAAGACAGAAAGATGTAGTTTTTGACTGCACTGGGCCTTGAATCATTTTAAAGTGAAGAATCACATTATAAAGTGTCAACAAGTACAACTTGGTTTCTATAAAGAAGATTGTTATTGATGTGGGAGTCCTGTGCCTTTTGAATTGGTTTGCCATGTTTTGTTGTTGAATGTGTGAAATGCATCATTGTGTAAATTGCCATTGTATTATACAAAGCTGTCTGTTATTGAATAGACTGTGTGCACTTTTAGTACAGTAACACTACTGAGTAAAAAAACACTTGTGATAAATGAACAGTATTTTGAGAATTATCTCCTAAAAAAGACAACAATGCTAGACATGTATTTTTATTTTGTCGTGAACCACTTTAACAGTTTTTGTTCATCAACTTGTGTTTGCATTTTGTTGTAAATGTGTGTATGATGTAAAGGCAAAACATTGAAACGAAGATGATGGGGATGATGATGGTGGTGATGATGATGGTGGTGTTGATGATGGTGATGGTGATGATGATGGTGATGATCGTAGTAGAGTAGTGTAAAGGTAATCTGCTTGTAATTAATAAATGTGGCTATAATTGTACATGGCTAAAGTGAGCACTTTTCTTTGTGTTGATTTGTAGTTGCTATGATAGATGTTATTTCCTCCAATGCAGTTTCACTTCCACCACTTTCCCTGTCCCCTTACTGTGCTCAAATCAGTGGTCCTCTGATTGCAAACACAAGTGACTACCTGCTTGACAACGTGCAAACCAGTTGCGCCTCTGAAAATAATCTGATTCAAGTGGCGCTATTGGTGACATTTCACGCTGTGGGGTGAGTTTACCCGGTATGATCTGCCTCTGTTACACAGAGTTATTCACATCCAGCCCGCAATCCTGGATTATGGTGGGGGTTGGGATGTCTTGTTTAATGGTTTCTATGCAATACTGTGATGATGAGGACTCGTGTGCCTCTTCACATTTGATAAAATAATCATGTGTTCACGACAAAGGCCTTACTCTTCATTTACAGAGGGGTGTTGATTCATGGTAATCCTCATATTCAATACATCAAGTTTACAGGAAAAAGACAGGGACAACAGTAAACCTACTTCACTCAATACACTGACGCATAGCCGTTCATTTATTTGCAAATGTTTTGTCAAAACCTTTTTGCCCGCTGCAGACAGATATAACAGTCCACTAATACAGGACTATTAAAGGCCCAGTGCACTACTTATGTGAAGATTTTATTTTTTTATTGTTGATTTTCAGGGTGACCTGCAGCACCCTCAGCAACCCCTACTTTCCGCAGCTAAGCACTGACGGGTTTCATTCACTGTTTTCTGCGATTCTTCATTCACAGAAAGGCACAAAAAAACAGGATGAGGAAAGAGGTACAGAAAACAGGGACAGAAGAGAGGTGTGAATGGAACTAGGTAGTTCACGTTCTGACCTTAGTTCTTTTGTTATGTCTTTGTTTTAGTATGGTCAGGGCGTGAGTTGGGTGGGTTGTCTATGTTCTTATTTCTATGATTTGGGATTTCTGTATTTGTCCTGGTATGGTTCTCAATTAGAGGCAGCTGTCAATTGTTGTTCCTGATTGAGAACCATACTTAGGTAGCCTGGCTTCACTTTTGAGTTGTGGGTGCTTATTTCCTGTTTAGTGTTTTTGTCTTTCACCTTACGGGACTGTTTGTTTGTTATTTATTGTTTTGTTCAGTGTTCCAGTACGTCATTAAAAGCTATGAACACTTACCATGCTGCGCGTTGGTCCTCCTCTCTTTCTCCCAACGACGAACGTTACAGCTAGAGAAGACGGAACAGTTGAAAGAGAATCATTCAAAGAAAAACCCACTCTGATCATTCTACCAGAGAAGCCTATTGCACAAATATTGATCAAAGCACAACCACATGTCCCCATCCACTTAGGCTGTGGGAGTACCCGTATAGGTGTGTGTGTGTGCGCGTGTATGCCCCGTGCATGCTGGTGTGTGAGAGAGGCAGCGGGATTTCTATGGCCTACTTCCGATTATCATCTCCTAGGTAACAGTAACCCCTTAACATCCGAATAACAGGAACACATTAATTAACCCTTAGCTGCAGATAGACATTGTACGCAAACAATAGAAACAATTGAAATGACCATTGAACACCTATTGCTGACGGAACCTTTCATATTGATTACTCAGGTTCACACACCTGGTTTCCCAGGTAGGAATGAGTCATTGATTTACAGGAAAAACGAAGACGTTATACACGGTGACTCTCCAGGACCAGAGCTGCTTACCTCCACCTTACACACCGAGGTGTATGGGAAACATTTGCTGCAAACATGTTGTTGTGAACCCTATTATGTCATCATGTACTATTAGTGTGTTTGTGTGTGTGCACGTATGTGTGTGTTTGTGTGTGCACGAAAAGGCAGACCATGAACTTCCAAGAATTTGACTAGCATGGTCTGTAATGAGGTTAAATATAGGGTAGTCTATCAGTGCAAAACAGCAACAACACTTGTGATCACATTACTTTGGCACACTGCACTGTAATTACACTGACTGTCAAATTAAAATCAAATCAAATCACATGTGCCGAATACAACAGGTGTTGTACACCTTACAGGGAAATGCTTCTTTACAAGCCCTTAACCAAAAATGCTTTAAGGAGTTAAGAAAAAAATAGATAAATAAAACAGAAAATAAAAGTAACAAATAATTCAACAGCAGCAGTAAAATAACAATAGCGAGGCTATATACAGGGGGTACTGTTACAGAGTCAATGTGCTGGGGCACTGCGGTAGCAGAGAGAACAGTCTATGACTAGGGTGGCTGGAGTCTTTGACTAGGGCCTTCCTCTGACACCACCTGGTATAGAGGTTCTGGATGGCAGGAAGCTTGGCCCCAGTGATGTACTGGGCCGTACGCACTACCCTATGTAGCACCTTGCGGTCAGAGGCCGAGCAGTTGCCACATCAGGCAGTGATGCAACCGTTCAGGATGCTCTTGATGGTGCAGCTGTAGAACATTTTGAGGATCTGAGGACCCATGCCAAATATTTTCGGTCTCCTGAGGGGGAATAGGCTTTGTCGTGCCCTCTTCACAACTGTCTTAGTGTGTTTGGACCATGTTAGTTTGTTGGACACCAAGGAACTTGAAGCTCTCAACCTGCTCCACTACAGCCCCATCGATGAGAATGGGGGCGTGCTCGGTCCTGTCACGCCCTGGCCTTAGTTATCTTTGTTTTCTTTATTATTTTGATTAGGTCAGGGTGTGACATGGGGGATTTATGTGTTTTGTCTGGTCTAGGGGTTTTGTATGTTTATGGGGCTGTTTCCTTTCTAGGTAGTTTTATGTCTATGGTTGCCTGGATTGGTTCTCAATTAGAGGCAGCTGTCTATCGTTGTCTCTGATTGGGAACCATATTTAGGCAGCCATATTCTGTGGGTACTTTGTGGGTGGTTGTCTTCTGTCTTTGTGTCTATGCACCAGATAGGACTGTTTTTTTTCTCCTGGTTTTTGTAGTGTTCACGTTTATTGTCCTTATTAAACATGTTGAACACTAACCACGCTGCATTTTGGTCCTCCTCTCCTTCAACGGAAGAAAACCGTTACAGGTCCTCCTTTTAGTAGTCCATAATAATTTCCTTTTTCTTGATCACGTTAAGGAGAGGTTGTTGTCCTGGCACCACACGGTTCTTAATTGACTTGCCAGTTGTATGTTATTCATGTTGTCGTTCAGCCATGACTCATAAGGTATTACGGTTTTTAATGTCCCGTTGGTAGAATATATGTGCTCGTAGCTCGTCTATTTTATTATCCAATGATTGTACGTTGGACCGATGGTAAAGGCAGATTACCCACTCGTTGTCGGATCCTTACAGAAACAGAAACATTATGTACAAAATAAGTTACAAATAACGCAAAACAACACACACAATAGCGCAATTGGTTAGGAGATCGTAAAATGGCAGCCATCTCCTCCGGCGCCATTATGTATCATGACTACATGATACATGACTACATCCATGCATTGTAAGATTTAATTTCAGAGGTAGACCATGCAAGTAATTTCCCACAGGTGTGCAGACACCGCACACACACACACACACACACACACACACACACACACACACACACACACACACACACACACACACACACACGCGCACACGCACACACAGAGCGAAGCCTCAGAACATTTCAAAGTCCAGGAAGACACCTAAGGTCGTTTCTACACTTGACACTTAAATGCAACTTCTGCTATCAGAATACTAAGATCGCGTTGAAAAGACAGGTCCTAGAAGCACAAAAGTCACTTCGTGGTCTAATTGTGTTCCGATCTGGCCGACCATTTCAGGAGCTTGTCAGGGATACATGTTTGCAGTTTTCCCAACAAAATGGTGTAGCCGGAGGACGGTTAGCTTCTGTCCTATGGGACTCCAAATAATGGCGGGTTGTGATACAGCCTGGATTCAAACCAGGACATCTGTTGTGACTCCTCAAGTACTGAGATGCAGTGCCTTAGACTGCTGCGTTGTCCACCCAATCAAAGGATTGGATAATGAATCTAGTACTGAAAGCATAAGCCCTATTTAGCTAGCACTGCAGTGCATAAAATGTGGTGAGTAGTTGACTCAAAGCGAGAGAAAGACAATAGTGGAACAGTTTTCAACAAATTAGTTTCTTAAAGCATGAAGGAGATGCAAGAGATGATTTTGTCATTTTTTCACTTTCAGTTTCACTTACTTAGCTGGCAAATGCAGTTGGCTAGTTTAGGTACTTAAACACCAGGCTCAAACAGAGGGATGCTATGTTAGCTAGTTGGTTATGACTATCCAACACAACACTGAAATTCTTCCAAGTCAAGGTATGCTTTTGGTTTTATTAATTTATTGCCACTGGGGCCCAGCGGTGTAACTGCTTACTGACTACACTGTAACGTTACTGCATGATTGCAGCGGGTTTACTCATGCATTAGTTCTATTAGCTATGTTGACTAGATCATTACTTTAGCTAATATGGGGCCAACAATGTGTGTAGCGGTTATGACATGGTTTGGCTTGGATTTTTTTTGTTGCCTGGTCACTTACAGCTGATGTGGTGTTCGTTGAAGTCCACAAATGAAGGGAAATGGTGAGAGGAGGCCAGTGCATAGAGGGGAGAATGGATACAACGTGGCTGCTATGAAAGTGAACTGCATTTATGTGTGATCAGGGGTGTATCCATTCTGTCGATACTAGAAACTCTCATCTGCAACTGTTGGACTAATGATTACACCCTATATCAGCTAGATGCAGGCAACTGTGTGCAAGGCAGTTTTGAATGTAGTATTGAAAATTTCACTCGACCTGTGTGCGCCTACATTGTAAACTTCCATTCATAGGCTTTGCTAAATTGTAGCAACCTCATGATGGGTATAGGGAAAATATGAGTATCATGTACAGTAGTAGCCTAAACCTTTTGATATTACAGTGAACTGGGTGAATGGAATATGAATGTGAGTCATCCAATATGCTGTAATAGAAATATGGCCATGCTCACAAGAAAAAAAATGGTCCTCCCTCATCTTAAACAGCACTGACCGCCACTGATATTTCACTGTGACCTGCTGACTGTCAGGCAGTGAGGCAGGCTGTTGCTGAGCGAGTTGTGGGGATGGCGGATGGCCGTGTGTGTGTGTGTGTGTGTGTGTGTGTGTGTGTGTGTGTGTGTGTGTGTGTGTGTGTGTGTGTGTGTGTGTGTGTGTGTGTGTGTGTGTGTGTGTGTGTGTGTGTGTGTGTGTGTGTGTGTGTGTGTGTGTGTGTGTGTGTGTGTGTGTGTGTGTGTGTTGAGAGAGCACTACAGCTATAGGCTGAGTCACATGAGCGAGAGGAGAGAGAGCAGCACGCACGCATGTTGTGACAGCTTTTTACCAGTTGTAGTTAGGCTATTTAGATTGTCATTATAGAGACACCTATTACCTTTTTCCATAAAACATATTAATACGCTACAACTGATGCACATCAAGAAATAATGGAGACAAAGTCTTTGGGCGAAATAGATCACATTACATAAATTCGCTTGGAGGTGGTTAAAACTGCATTCTAATGTAATCCTGAAGCTGGCAAACCAATTTAATAAATAGCCTATAACTTCAGTTTATTGTTGTTGTAGTCTTGTGTTATTATGCAATTACTAATGGACATGTTTAGTTAATTAAATTGGAAATGATCATAGCTCTATCGCAATTGCTGATTAGTTGTTAGAATGCATTACATTGACGGTAACAGTAGTCAGATTAGGATACAGGTAAAAACAAATATGTTTAACACTAGCTGTTGTTGACAAGCATATTCAGTTATTTACTTAATATTTATATTTAATTCAATGATTGAAATTATTATCCCATCCTGAGTAGCCTATTCCAACAGGTTATTGGGAAACACAAGCACTTCTTACCTCGAAATCACCTCACTATTCATGTTGGATAAATTAGTCTCTTAATTTGAACTAAGCAAGCTGATAAATCGTTCAGTTTACATCCTGCCTACATCTTGTTAAGGGAATTGTAGACTATCTGAAATGAGATGTAGGCCTATCAAGGGCGATAACCTACCTGCCTTTATCACAATATATGTGGTATATGGCCAATATACTACGACTAAGAACAGCCCTTAGCCGTGGTATGTTGGCCATTACCACACCCCTTGTGCCTTATTTCTTAATCATAGCAGTCAAACAAGTTAAATCGACATCCATTGATGGAAAATGATCTGGCAAGTTTAAGGGCAAATTATATTTTCTGTTGCCACATATTTTAATTATTTTATTACATCATGTCATAACTTGCAAAAATTCTGTTTTCCTCAAAATAATAATTAAACGTCATTACAATTTACTACGATATTCTTTCTTAATTGGCTCTAACTATTGGAAAGGGTTTATTTTATAAATATAGCAACTCCTCTCTTGCCGTGAAAAAAATTGGCTAGTTTTGAGGCCTTTCTTTTGGAGATTGGAAACCCAAATTGGTCGACAAGGACAAGTTCTGCCCTGGTTTAGATCTTATCTGTTGGAAAGATATCAGTTTGTCTCTGTGGATGGTTTGTCCTCTGACAAATCAACTGTAAGTTTTGGTGTTCCTCACGGTTCCTCTTGGTGATGTCATTGGGAAACATAACATAACTTTCACTGCTATGCGGATGATACACAGCTGTACATTTCGATGAAACATGGTGAAGACCCAAAATTGTCCTCCCTGGAACCTGTGTTTCAGACATAAGGAAGTGGATGGCGGCAAATTTTTACTTTTAAACTCGGACAAAACAGATATGCTAGTTCTAGGTCCCAAGAAACAAAGCAATCTTTTGTTGGATCTGACAATTAATCTTGATGGTTGTACAGTCGTCTCAAATAAAACTGTGAAGGACCTCTGTGTTACTAAGGACCCTGATCTCTCTTTTGACGAACATATTAAGAATATTTCGAGGACCGCTTTTTCGTAATATTGCAAAAATCAGAAACTTTCTGTCCAAAAATCATGCATTTGTCACTTCAAAATCAAATCAAATCAAATCCAATTTTATTTGTCACATACACATGGTTAGCAGATGTTAATGCGAGTGTAGCGAAATGCTTGTGCTTCTAGTTCCGACAATGCAGTGATAACCAACAAGTAATCTAACTAACAATTCCAAAACTACTGTCTTTTACACAGTGTAAGGGGATAAAGAATATGTACATAAGGATATATGAATGAGTGATGGTACAGAGCAGCATACAGTAGATGGTATCGAGTACAGTATATACATATGAGATGAGTATGTAGACAAAGTAAACAAAGTGGCATAGTTAAAGTGGCTAGTGATACATGTATTACATAAGGATACAGTCGATGATGTAGAGTACAGTATATACGTATGCATATGAGATGAATAATGTAGGGTAAGTAACATTATATAAGGTAGCATTGTTTAAAGTGGCTAGTGATATATTTACATCATTTCCCATCAATTCCCATTATTAAAGTGGCTGGAGTTGGGTCAGTGTCAATGACAGTGTGTTGGCAGCAGCCACTCAATGTTAGTGGTGGCTGTTTAACAGTCTGATGGCCTTGAGATAGAAGCTGTTTTTCAGTCTCTCGGTCCCAGCTTTGATGCACCTGTACTGACCTCGCCTTCTGGATGATAGCGGGGTGAACAGGCAGTGGTTCGGGTGGTTGATGTCCTTGATGATCTTTATGGCCTTCCTGTAACATCGGGTGGTGTAGGTGTCCTGGAGGGCAGGTAGTTTGCCCCCAGTGATGCGTTGTGCAGACCTCACTACCCTCTGGAGAGCCTTACGGTTGAGGGCGGAGCAGTTGCCGTACCAGGCAGCCAGGATGCTCTCGATTGTGCATCTGTAGAAGTTTGTGAGTGCTTTTGGTGACAAGCCGAATTTCTTCAGCCTCCTGAGGTTGAAGAGGCGCTGCTGCGCCTTCTTCACGACGCTGTCAGTGTGAGTGGACCAATTCAGTTTGTCTGTGATGTGTATGCCGAGGAACTTAAAACTTGCTACCCTCTCCACTACTGTTCCATCGATGTGGATAGGGGGGTGTTCCCTCTGCTGTTTCCTGAAGTCCACAATCATCTCCTTAGTTTTGTTGACGTTGAGTGTGAGGTTATTTTCCTGACACCACACTCCGAGGGCCCTCACCTCCTCCCTGTAGGCCGTCTCGTCGTTGTTGGTAATCAAGCCTACCACTGTTGTGTTGTCCGCAAACTTGATGATTGAGTTGGAGCGTGCGTGGCCACGCAGTCGTGGGTGAACAGGGAGTACAGGAGAGGGCTCAGAACGCACCCTTGTGGGGCCCCGTGTTGAGGATCAGCGGGGAGGAGATGTTGTTGCCTACCCTGTGTGTGTGTGTGTGTGTGTGTGTGTGTGTGTGTGTGTGTGTGTGTGTGTGTGTGTGTGTGTGTGTGTGTGTGTGTGTGTGTGTGTGTGTGTGTGTGTGTGTGTGTGTGTGTGTGTGTGTGTGTGTGTGTGTGTAGACAGTATGTGTGCGTGCGTGCATGCATGTACAGTGCCTTGCGAAAGTATTCAGCCCCCTTGAACTTTGCGACCATTTGCCACATTTCAGGCTTCAAACATAAAGATATAAAACTGTATTTTTTGTGAAGAATCAACAACAAGTGGGACACAATCATGAAGTGGAACGACATTTATTGGATATTTCAAACTTTTTAACAAATCAAAAACTGAAACATTGGGCGTGCAAAATTATTCAGCCCCTTTACTTTCAGTGCAGCAAACTCTCTCAGAAGTTCAGTGAGGATCTCTGAATGATCCAATGTTGACCTAAATGACTAATGATGATAAATACAATCCACCTGTGTGTAATCAAGTCTCCCTATAAATGCACCTGCACTGTGATAGTCTCAGAGGTCCGTTAAAAGCGCAGAGAGCATCATGAAGAACAAGGAACACACCAGGCAGGTCCGAGATACTGTTGTGAAGAAGTTTAAAGCCGGATTTGGATACAAAAATATTTCCCAAGCTTTAAACATCCCAAGGTGCACTGTGCAAGTGATAATATTGAAATGGAAGGAGTATCAGACCTGGCCGTCCCTCTAAACTTTCAGCTCATACAAGGAGAAGACTGATCAGAGATGCAGCCAAGAGGCCCATGATCACTCTGGATGAACTGCAGAGATCTACAGCTGAGGTGGGAGACTCTGTCCATAGGACAACAATCAGTCGTATATTGCACAAATCTGGCCTTTATGGAAGAGTGGCAAGAAGAAAGCCATTTCTTAAAGATATCCATAAAAAGTGCTGTTTAAAGTTTGCCACAAGCCACCTGGGAGACACACCAAACATGTGGAAGAAGGTGCTCTGGTCAGATGAAACCAAAATTGAACTTTTTGGCAACAATGCAAAACGTTATGTTTGGTGTAAAAGCAACACAGCCCATCACCCTGAACAGACCATCCCCACTGTCAAACATTGTGGTGGCAGCATCATGGTTTGGGCCTGCTTTTCTTCAGCAGGGACAGGGAAGATGGTTCAAATTGATGGGAAGATGGATGGAGCCAAATACAGGACCATTCTGGAAGAAAACCTGATGGAGTCTGCAAAAGACCTGAGACTGGGACGGAGATTTGTCTTCCAACAAGACAATGATCCAAAACATAAAGCAAAATCTACAATGGAATGGTTCAAAAATAAACATATCCAGGTGTTAGAATGGCCAAGTCAAAGTCCAGACCTGAATCCAATTGAGAATCTGTGGAAAGAACTGAAAACTGCTGTTCACAAATGCTCTCCATCCAACCTCACTGAGCTCGAGCTGTTTTGCGAGGAGGAATGGGAAAAAATGTCAGTCTCTCGATGTGCAAAACTGATAGACATACCCCAAGCGACTTACAACTGTAATAACAGAAAAAGGTGGCGCTACAAAGTAGGGGGCTGAATAATTTTGCACGCCCAATTTTTCAGTTTTTGATTTGTTAAAAAAGTTTGAAATATCCAATAAATGTCGTTCCACTTCATGATTGTGTCCCACTTGTTGTTGATTCTTCACAAAAAAATACAGTTTTATATCTTTATGTTTGAAGCCTGAAATGTGGCAAAAGGTCGCAAAGTTCAAGGGGGCCGAATACTTTCGCAAGGCACTGTAGATGTTTTTTTTTGTAGTGTATCTGCATATGATCACCGTATGAATAAGAAACAAAGAGAGAAAAGCAATACAGTTGAAGTCGGAAGTTTACATACACTTAGGTTGGAGTCATTAAAACTCGTTTTCTTTCACAAATTTCTTGTTAACAAACTATAGTTTTGGTAAGTCGGTTAGGACATCTACTTTGTGCATTACACAAGTCATTTTTCTAACAATTGTTTACAAACAGGTTATTTCACTTATAATTCACTGTATCACAATTCCAGTGGGTCAGAAGTTTACATACACTAAATTGACTGTGCCTTTAAACAGCTTGGAAAATTCCAGAAAATGATGTCATGGCTTTAGAAGCTTCTGATAGGCTAATTGACATCATTTGAGTCTATTGGAGGTGTACCTGTGGATGTATTTCAAAGCCTACCTTCAAACTTAGTGCCTCTTTGATTGACATCATGGGAAAATCTAAAGAAATCAGCCAAGACCTCAAAAATGTTTTTGTAGACCTCCGCAAGTCTGGTTCATCCTTGGGAGCAATTTCCAAACGCCTGAAGGTACCACGTTCATCTGTACAAACAATAGTACACAAGTATAAACACCATGGGACCACACAGCCTTCATACCGCTCAGGAAGGAGAAAAGTTCTGTCTCCTAGAGATGAACGTACTTTGATGAGAAAAGTTCAAATCAATCCCAGAACAACAGCAAAGGACCTTGTGAAGATGCTGGAGGAAACAGGTACAAAAGTATCTATATCCACAGTAAAATGAGTCCTATGTCGACATAACCTGAAAGGCTGCTCAGCAAGGAAGAAGCCACTGCTCCAAACTCGCCATAAAAAAGCCAGACTACAGTTTGCAACTGCATATGGGAACAAAGATCTTACTTTTTGGAGAAATGTCCTCTGGTCTGATGAAACACAAATAGAACTGTTTGGCCATAATGACCATCATTATGTTTGGAGGAAAACGGGGGAGGCTTGCAAGCTGAAGAACACCATCCCAACCGTGAAGCACGGGGGTGGCAGCATCATGTTGTGGGGATGCTTTGCTGCAGGAGGGACAGGTGCACTTCACAAAATAGATGGTATCATGAGGTTGGAAAATGATGTGGATATATTGAAGCAACATCTCAAGACATCAGTCAGGAAGTTAAAGCTTGGTCGCAAATGGGTCTTCAAAATGGACAATGACCCCAAACATACTTCCAAAGTTGTGGAAAAATGGCTTAAGGACAACAAAGTCAAGGTAATGGAGTGACCATCACAAAGTCCTGACCTCAATCCTATAGAACATTTGTGGGCAGAACTGAAAAAGCGTGTGTCAGCAAGGAGGCCTACAAACCTGACTCAGACCAGCTCTGTCAGGAGGAATGGGCCAGAAATTCACCCAACTTATTGTGGGAAGCTTGTGGAAGGCTACCCGAAACATTTGAACCAAGTTAAACAATTTAAATGCAATGCTACCGAATACTAATTGAGTGTATGTAAACTTCTGACCCACTGGGAATCTGTGGTCCAGTTTTCTTTAAACAGCCATTACAAACTTCAGCTAACTTTAGCCACCGTTAGCTAAAAATCCATTTCAGTGATGTGAGCATATTACAAAAAATTATGTCCAATCATTTGGCCATTTTCAAAAAAGTTGTATTATATTGTATTTAATTGTTGTTTGACTGGATGTGTATGTTCTCAGGTGTTTTCTGGTCAGGGGCCGAATACTTTCGCAAGGCACTGTATAAGGTAAAGATAGACTGTTGTGCATAATGATATGGAGCATTTCCTGCTGTCGCCAGTAAGGTCTGTGGAACCACAATTATAGTGTGCATGTGTGTCATAAGAACATCACACTCAAGGCCCATTACCACTGGACACTGGAATCAGTCACGTGACTAGACAGTTTCCTGCCACTTCGTCAATGTGTCAGCCATTTGAAGACCACTCTTATCTTTGTGTTGTTATACCACTCTAAGACATTACATAGAGGTTTGATTTAATGGAAGTGTACAGTAGTAACCCTGCTGTGGTTTACTCGGGCCTGTGTTTACTAGGGTCAGTCCTTCTGTCACAGTCAGTTGTCCTGAGTGTGGCATCCAGATCCCCCTGGGTAAGGTTAAGGTGATGGGATACAATTCAAATGAATATGTTTAGAGATTCATAAAATTATGAGGTCTGGGTTAATAAATTGAAGAGAATGAGGAAGTCTATGCATGTTAATTTTACAGTTGTTCATTTTTCAGGTATAAAAGAGAGACACACAAAGACACACACACACACATAGGACAACAAAGCAATTATCAGTCGTCCTTGTGCTGTGTGGAATGCAGTTGCTGCCAAGGGCCAAACAATGTTTTGTTTTGCAATAACAAACGCACAAACCGATAGCAGAAATTACACCACAGTAAGCTACTATCCATGCAGTTGTCACTGGTTCGGCTAACACATTCTCACAGCTATCTAGTCACGCGGCCCAAGCATTGAATTGACCCAATCACTCTGCACCTTAAAGGGATTCTCCGGTACTTTTGTGTACTTTTTAGCCAGTAGTTCAGAGCCAGAGTCCTTGACCCAAAAGTGGTCCCCAAAAATTCTGTACAACATCACATATGTGCAGATATGTGCACCATGCCATTTCTCTTGCTCTGCTGTGTAGGATTATTGCTATCTGCCATTCCAATGGCGAAGGGCTAATCTCATTAGCTGGAACTGGAATTGCTAGGGGGCTGGCCCACGTGGGGGGAAATGGTGCAGCACAGCTTCCAGAAGACAGACATAAAATGAATTCAACAATTAATACATTTCAGCTCTCTTTCTAGAAACAAAGATAATGACTGTGCAAACTGTTAAAATAACCATATCCTTCTTTTTTCTATGGATTCATTCATGCACAGAGACGTCATCCTGACCAACTGGCCCTCCAAATACACCTCCGCTGGCTTCAACCAGCATCTCAGCGAGCACTGCCTCATTGCCTGTATCCTCTACGGGTCCGCAGTCAAACGACCACCCCTCATCACTGTCAAACGCTCCCTAAAACACTTCTGCGAGCAGGCCTTTCTAATCGACCTGGCCCGGGTATCCTGGAAGGATATTGACCTTATCCCGTCAGTTGAGGATGCCTGGTCATTCTTTAAAAGTAACTTCCTCACCATTTTAGATAAGCATGCTCCGTTCAAAAAATGCAGAACTAAGAACAGATATAGCCCTTGTGTCACAAGTCTATGTTTTGGTTGGTCAGGGTGTGATCTGAGTGGGCATTCTATGTTGGATGTCAGCAGGAGAAGCAACAGAGGAAGCAGCAGCAGCAGCAGCAGCAGCAGTGGGAGAGGCTGCACTATTTGGATAAATGGACTTGGGAGGAGATCCTTGACGGGAAAGGACCTTGGGCTCAGCCTGGAGAATATCGCCGCCCCAAAGAAGAACTGGAGGCGGTGAAAGCGGAGAGGCGCTGGTATGAGGAGGCAGCACGGCGGCGTGGATGGAAGCCCGAGAGTCAGCCCCAAAAATGTATTGGGGGGGGGGCACACAGGAAGTGTGGTGAAGCCAGGTAGGAGACCTGCGGCAACTTCCTGTGCTTACCGGGGGGCTGGAGAGACCGGGCAGGCACCGTGTTATGCTGTGAAGCGCACAGTGTCCCCAGTGCGGGTGCATAGCCCGGTGCGGTACATTCCAGCTCCGCGTATCGGCCGGGCTACATTTACATTTAAGTCATTTAGCAGACGCTCTTATCCAGAGCGACTTACAAATTGGTGCATTCACCTTATGACATCCAGTGGAACAGCCACTTTACAATAGTGCATCTAAATCTTTTAAGGTGGGGGGTGAGAAGGATTACTTTATCCTCTCCTAGGTATTCCTTAAAGAGGTGGGGTTTCAGGTGTCTCTGGAAGGTGGTGATTGACTCCGCTGTCCTGGCGTCGTGAGGGAGTTTGTTCCACCATTGAGGGGCCAGAGCAGCGAACAGTTTTGACTGGGCTGAGCGGGAACTGTACTTCCTCAGTGGTAGGGAGGCGAGCAGGCCAGAGGTGGATGAACGCAGTGCCCTTGTTTGGGTGTAGGGCCTGATCAGAGCCTGGAGGTACTGAGGTGCCGTTCCCCTCACAGCTCCATAGGCAAGCACCATGGTCTTGTAGCGGATGTGAGCTTCAACTGGAAGCCAGTGGAGAGAGCGGAGGAGCGGGGTGACGTGAGAGAACTTGGGAAGGTTGAACACCAGACGGGCTGCGGCGTTCTGGATGAGTTGTAGGGGTTTAATGGCACAGGCAGGGAGCCCAGCCAACAGCGAGTTGCAGTAATCCAGACGGGAGATGACAAGTGCCTGGATTAGGACCTGCGCCGCTTCCTGTGTGAGGCAGGGTCGTACTCTGAGGATGTTGTAGAGCATGAACCTACAGGAACGGGCCACCGCCTTGATGTTAGTTGAGAACGACAGGGTGTTGTCCAGGATCACGCCAAGGTTCTTAGCGCTCTGGGAGGAGGACACAATGGAGTTGTCAACCGTGATGGCGAGATCATGGAACGGGCAGTCCTTCCCGGGAGGAAGAGCAGCTCCGTCTTGCCAAGGTTCAGCTTGAGGTGGTGATCCGTCATCCACACTGATATGTCTGCCAGACATGCAGAGATGCGATTCGCCACCTGGTCATCAGAAGGGGGAAAGGAGAAGATTAATTGTGTGTCATCTGCATAGCAATGATAGGAGAGACCATGTGAGGTTATGACAGAGCCAAGTGACTTGGTGTATAGCGAGAATAGGAGAGGGCCTAGAACAGAGCCCTGGGGACACCAGTGGTGAGAGCGCGTGGTGAGGAGACAGATTCTCGCCACGCCACCTGGTAGGAGCGACCTGTCAGGTAGGACGCAATCCAAGCGTGGGCCGCGCCGGAGATGCCCAACTCGGAGAGGGTGGAGAGGAGGATCTGATGGTTCACAGTATCGAAGGCAGCCGATAGGTCTAGAAGGATGAGAGCAGAGGAGAGAGAGTTAGCTTTAGCAGTGCGGAGCGCCTCCGTGATACAGAGAAGAGCAATCTCAGTTGAATGACTAGTCTTGAAACCTGACTGATTTGGATCAAGAAGGTCATTCTGAGAGAGATAGCGGGAGAGCTGGCCAAGGAAGGCACGTTCAAGAGTTTTGGAGAGAAAAGAAAGAAGGGATACTGGTCTGTAGTTGTTGACATCGGAGGGATCGAGTGTAGGTTTTTTCAGAAGGGGTGCAACTCTCGCTCTCTTGAAGACGGAAGGGACGTAGCCAGCGGTCAGGGATGAGTTGATGAGCGAGGTGAGGTAAGGGAGAAGGTCTCCGGAAATGGTCTGGAGAAGAGAGGAGGGGATAGGGTCAAGCGGGCAGGTTGTTGGGCGGCCGGCCGTCACAAGACGCGAGATTTCATCTGGAGAGAGAGGGGAGAAAGAGGTCAGAGCACAGGGTAGGGCAGTGTGAGCAGAACCAGCGGTGTCGTTTGACTTAGCAAACGAGGATCGGATGTCGTCGACCTTCTTTTCAAAATGGTTGACGAAGTCATCTGCAGAGAGGGAGGAGGGGAGGGGGAGGAGGATTCAGGAGGGAGGAGAAGGTGGCAAAGAGCTTCCTAGGGTTAGAGGCAGATGCTTGGAATTTAGAGTGGTAGAAAGTGGCTTTAGCAGCAGAGACAGAGGAGGAAAATGTAGAGAGGAGGGAGTGAAAGGATGCCAGGTCCGCAAGGAGGCGAGTTTTCCTCCATTTCCGCTCGGCTGCCCGGAGCCCTGTTCTGTGAGCTCGCAATGAGTCGTCGAGCCACGGAGCGGAAGGGGAGGACCGAGCCGGCCTGGAGGATAGGGGACATAGAGAGTCAAAGGATGCAGAAAGGGAGGAGAGGAGGGTTGAGGAGGCAGAATCAGGAAATAGGTTGGAGAAGGTTTGAGCAGGTTTGAGAGATGATAGGATGGAAGAGGAGAGAGTAGCGGGGGAGAGAGAGCGAAGGTTGGGACGGCGCGATACCATCCGAGTAGGGGCAATGTGGGAAGTGTTGGATGAGAGCGAGAGGGAAAAGGATACAAGGTAGTGGTCGGAGACTTGGAGGGGAGTTGCAATGAGGTTAGTAGAAGAACAGCATCTAGTAAAGATGAGGTCGAGCGTATTGCTAGAGTGGGCATCGTGCCAAGTGCCATGAAGCCGGCTCTACGCGTCTGGTCTCCAGTGTGTCTCCTTGGGCCGGCTTACATGGCACCAGCCTTGCGCACGGTGTCCCCGGTTCGCCTGCATAGCCCAGTGCGGGCTATTCCACCTCGCCGCACTGGCAGGGCGACCGGGACCATTCAACCAGGTAAGGTTGGGCAGGCTCGGTGCTCAAGATCTCCAGTGCGCCTGCACGGTCCGGTCTATCCGTCACCACCTCCACGCACCAGTCCTCTGGTGGCAGCCCCCCGCACCAGGCTGTCTCTCCGGCTCATCCTGGCTAGACTGTAAACTCTCCTTCCAGACTCATATCAAATCTCCAATCTAAAATCAAATCGGCTTTCTATTCCGCAACAAAGCCTCCTTCACTCACGCCGCCAAACTTACCCTCGTAAAACTGACTATCCTACCGATCCTCGACTTCGGCGATGTCATCTACAAAATAGCTTCCAATACTCTACTCAGCAAACTGGATGCAGTTTATCACAGTGCCATCCGTTTTGTTACTAAAGCACCTTATACCACCCACCACTGCGACCTGTATGCTCTAGTTGGCTGGCCTTCGCAACATTTTCATCGCCAGACCTACTGGTTCCAGGTCATCTACAAGGCCATGCTAGGTAAAGTTTCGCCTTATCTCAGTTCCCCTTTGTCACGATGGCAACACCCACCCGTAGCACACGCTCCAGCAGATGTATCTCACTGATCATCCCTAAAGCCAACACCTCATTTGGCTGCCTTTCGTTCCAGTTCTCTGCTGCCTGTGACTGGAACGAATTGCAAAAATCGCTGAAGTTGGAGACTTTTATCTCCCTCACCAACTTTAAACATCTGCTACCTGAGCAGCTAACCGATCGCTGCAGCTGTACATAGTCTATCGGTAAATAGCCCACCCAATTTACCTACCTCATCCCCTACTGTTTATATTTTTTATTTTATTTATTTATTTACTTTTCTGCTCTTTTGCACACCAGTATCTCTACCTGTACATGACCATCTGATCATTTATCACTCCAGTGTTAATCTGCAAAATTGTAATTATTTGCCTACCTCCTCATGCCTTTTGCACAAAATGTATATAGACTCTTTTTTTTCTACTGTGTTATAGACTTGTTAATTGTTTACTCCATGTGTAACTCTGTGTTGTCTGTTCACACTGCTATGCTTTATCTTGGCCAGGTCGCAGTTGTAAATGAGAACTTGTTCTCGACTAGCCTACCTGGTTAAATAAAGGTTAAATAAAATAAATAAAAAACATTTTGTGGCAATAATAAGTACACAGTTTACATGGAAAAACTGAAGAGTGGGGCAGTCCTGCTCATTCTTTAGAAGTGTTATTTCATCCAAAACAGAATAAATGGCTGTTCAATACAGATTTACACTGGCAATTAAACAAGCATATTGAAGGGGTTGGCTCATGGCTATATCATAATCTACATAATCTACATCACTCTTGGCTCTCAGAGTATAGGCTAACCAACTGAATGTTCCTTTTTCACAGCAATGTTTCACAGAAACAGTAATAACAATCGTCAGTGGTCTTTTTTGTATTTTGTTTCAAAGGTGGAGGGCCTCCTATTTGCTTTCCTTTTGTAAGTGTTTTTCTCATTTAATAGTTTTGCAACATACAGCCTCAGGGTACATTTATGAAGAGACGCACCTGCTATTCTTCTCGTCTTGACTTTTTATATAATGTGTCTGATATAGACACAATATAGGGTGAATTCTGAATAAGTGGGACACTTTTTGAATTTCTGTCTTCTGTAATCTCTTTCAACATCTATCCAACATATTAGCCCAACACATGGTACACCATCCTCAAGGTGTTTCCAATTCACACAAAAAAGCAAGTGTTGATATAATATTTACAGGAGGCTTGACACACCCATTTGTGTACACTGAGTCAACCATATTTTCAGTTCACGTTTGGTAGACTGGGACAGCAGGCTAGATAAACTGGACACCATTATTATAGTCCTAATTGTACTCCAATGACAATTCAATGACATTTTGTGTGATTAAGAAACATCTGAGGATTACAGAAATGGATCATGTGTTGGGCTAATATGTTGGATAGATGTCTGAAGAGGTTACAGAAGACAGAAATGGATCATGTGTTGGGCTAATATGTTGGATAGATGTCTGAAGAGGTTACAGAAGACAGAAATGGATCATGTGTTGGGCTAATATGTTGGATATATGTCTGAAGAGGTTACAGAAGACAGAAATGGATCATGTGTTGGGCTAATATTTTGGATAGATGTCTGAAGAGGTTACAGAAGACAGAAATGCTAAAATTCTGAATTCACTTAAATAAGAAAAAAGGAACAGGATATAGTACTTCTATAACCAGATCCCTGCCTAACCTACGGACAGGGAGTCCCTACTGTAAACTGGACCTCTTTCATCCATTGGAATAGCCTTTAAGACTGTTCAACTCTTGCTACTGCATGCTGTCCTACTATAGCTAGCTATGGCTGGTATTGCAGGACAACAACCAAACATGACTGAATGACAAAATGTAAACATACTGTAATATTGGCAACTTTAAATGTATTTTGATGCACCAGTACCTAGTATGCACATTCACATCACAATGTGGCATTGTGCATTATTTATGACAGTTTTATAACCTTAACATCTAAACAGAAAACAAATCTGTCACTGATTTTATCGTGTGCTTCCTGTTTGAAGCTTGCTCTGCCACCCTCTATGTGTTACTGCTTTCTTCTGTTGAAGGAGAATCGGACCAAAATGCAGCGTGGTTAGTTCGATACATCTTTAATAAAGAAAAACCACGAACAATACAAAAACAACAAACGGAAAAATGTAAAAACCTATACAGCCTATCTGGTGACAACTAACACAGAGACAGGAACAATCACCCACGAAACACTCAAAGAATATGGCTGCCTAAATATGGTTCCCAATCAGAGACAACGATAATCACCTGCCTCTGATTAAGAACCGCCTCAGGCAACCATAGACTTTCCTAGACAACCCTACTCAGCTACAATCCCAATACCTACTAAAACCCCAATACAAAAACACACCACAAAATAAACCCATGTCACACCCTGGCCTGACCAAATAAATGAAGACAAACATACATACTTCGACCAGGGCGTGACACTATGATGTCACGCCAATTAGTTTATATGATTTTGATCATGTTGTTTCTCTGCAGGGGCTTAGAAACAGTAGTTTAGATTTTCTCTTGTCAGACCAAGAAATAAACATGTCAGGATTAAGCTGTTTTATTGTCACATATGCCAAATAAGTTCAGTGAAATGTGTTGTTTTACAGGGTCAGCCACAGTAGTACTGCACTCCTGGAGCAAATTAGGGTTAAATGACTTGCTCAATGGCACATTGACAGATGTTCACATAGTTGGCTCTGGTATTTGAACCAGCTACTTTTGGTTACTGGCCCAATCCTCTAAACGCTAGACTACCTGCCACCCGAAACAGTTTGGGGTTTTAGGCTGGATTTCTGTATAAGCACTTTGTGACATCTGCTGATGTAAAACGGGCTTTATAAATACATTTGATTTGATCATTTGATTTGATCTAAGGTCTCAAGGAGAGGATCATTTAGAGAGGGCTCTACTTAGGCTACTCAAGTATCAAACATTTATACCAACATGACAAGCCCTCTCAAAAAAAACCATTGTATTTGTGGGCTACTGTTAGTGGGATGAGCACACACACACACACACACACACACGCCAAATTGTAGTGTAACATACATAATATTCCTTTACAACCTGTCATTTGTCTGAGCCGCACACACACACATGCACGCACGTACACTAGTCGCATGCACGCGCGCACACGAATCCCGAGAGTGGTTCCTTATAGGAACGCATATGGCCATTCTCCACTGGATGGCGAGTGGTACAAGAGGAGCGGGCTCTTGGAAGGGAAGGATAAAGACAAGAGGGGAAGAGAGAGAGATAGTTTGAGAGGAACAGAGAGAGGGCGGGAGATACAGCACAGCAGCTGTAAAAAGGAGAGAAAATCCCGGCCCAGCCTCTGCAAGCATCATTTCTCACATCGGATTTTATCTGTTCTCGTCGCAACCAATTTACGTAAGGGCATTTTCATATTTCTGTCATTTTGGCTGCAAGTGGGACTTTTGCAATGTTTTGCTGAGCACCACTTTTGTATGATTCGTTGATCTGGGTGTCTAGTAATTTACAGTATTGGAGAGATAAACGTTGACTTGTTTTCATATTGGTGGTTGAAACCCGTGAGAATATTCCACTCCCAGAGAGGTCGTTCTGGAAACTAGATTGCAGAAACAGCGGCAAATCTTGTGGGTTATTTTCGAAAGGGTAGTTCTTGGTTTGATGTAAAATAACATTATAGCTCGTGTACAAGCATGCACAACACGTGCATGGATGTCCTATCCATCCATTGCTTTCGTTTTTGTGAATTGGAACGTTAGCAGAAACGGTATATAGGCTAATCAAAGGTATGTATCCCCATTCATCTGTGGTGTACTGTTAGTCAGCTGGTTTGCAGCGTCAAAAACTTCACAAATGGAGGGGCATATCGGTATTTTCTTCTCCAAGATAGAGGCTTGCTAGCTGCTAGCTATCAGGACAGACAATAGCAGGGATACCCAGCTTGCTTGCCCATAAAAGTAGTCAGACTGGCATGTTTGCATGAGAGATGCACCACCTGCTAGGCTAGCTTTTACGCAAACCACTCAAAATGATTTGGGTTTAAACATATGGCAGCTACTAGCTAAGTTAGATAACAAACATACGAGTTATTGAACAATAGTTTGCTCTATTTATACACTATTCTGTAGAGATATAGATCACAATTCATGCTAACGATGTCTGCTTGTCAGACAACTAGCTTGCTGACGTTAGCCAGTATTCTGATGTTTGGGGCTGTGTGTGTGTGCAGTGTGCACTCATTTGCCATACATGTTCCGCTTCTTCCATCACAACATTAAGCAAGATAATCAAGAAATAACAATCAGCCAATGGCTACTCTTGTCGAGCTATACTGATTTCTGTTAGTATCAGACAGCTTTTTGAGATGCATTAACGTTAGTAGTGCATTTTCTGTTTTGACATTGAGAAAGGCATTTGTCCAAAGTATTTTTGTTGTTGTAAGTAAATAAATAGCAGTCGACACGTATGTTGATGGTAAGGGATAACAAGTGTACACAGGATACCTTGTTTTGGTTCAGTGGTGTTGTAGACGCACACCTGTGCGCGGAACTGACACCTGTTCCCGTGCACGCACGGAGCCAATGTCCTGTGTGTGAAGCGTGCGGTCATTGACAGGCAGCAGGACGTGTGTTTGAAGTGGTATTTAGCCGATTCTGATTATGGGGGGAGAGGGGGGATAGAGACACGTTTGCCACGACTCGTTCGATATGCAATGAAGTGGCTGCTTTCTTAGATTCGACCAAGATATTCACCCTGGAAGCAAATGGCCGAATTGACCTTAAATGGAAAATGCAGTATGTTGCTGTTGGTCACTAGAACGTCAAAAAATGTCAGATTGATGTGAAAGAAAAAACATTCAATCTGCTTATGTGTTGCATGCTTTTCATCAGACACATAGGATCTCAGGAGTCTATAATGACTAAAGAAAACACTTGTTTACTACAATAAAAACAGTTCTGTATAACAGTAGTGGTATAGTAATAGCGACTTAAAACAATGTCTATAGATTTCTAACTCTAATGAAGTGTCTGTCTGTGTCCATTGACCGTTCTGCAGCTTCTGTCACTGCATGTCTGCTGTGTGTAGAAAGAGAGCCCTATCCTGGTTTATAGTATTGACACAGTGGCATACGCACTTCGATTGCGATTAGAGAAACAAACATTGCCCTACCTACCTCCTTCGCACAAAAACCATTAGTGACCTTGGGACTATAAAGGTCTATGACATTTGGTAAAAAAGGAGTTATTCACATAGAGTTGCTCTTTAGCAAACCTTTATATGTGAGATATGTCAGATAATAAAACACGTTTATTTACTATGGAGAAAAAAAGACTAATCTGAAAGTTTTATTTGCCCAAACCCCTTTTGGCTTGGTGCTATAAGGTTAATTCTGGAATACAATCTCATTGCTGTGTTGTCAATCAAAAATAATTGTTTGTAAGGTGAAATATTTATTGAGTCATGAAAGAGGGAGACATTACAAAACGGTTCTGAGATTTGGGACTTGAAAAATACTAATTATCTCAAAACTATACACTGAGTGCTCTTTCCATGACATAGACTGACTAGGTGAATCGAGGTGAAAGCTATGATCCCTTATTGATGTCACTTGTTAAATCCACATCAATCAGTGTAGATGAGACAGGTTAAATAAGGATCTTTACACCTTGAGACAATTGAGACATGGATTATGTATGTGTGCCATTCAGAGGGTGAATGGGCAAGACAAAAGATTGAAGTGCCTTTGAACGGGGTATGATAGTAGGTGCCAGGCGCACCGGTTTGATTGTGTCAAGAACTGCACAGTTTCCTGTGTGTATCAAGAATGGTCCACCACCCAAAGGACATCCAGCCAACTTGACACAACTGGTGGATGCATTGGAGTCAGCATGAGCCATCATCCCTATGGAAAGCTTACGACACCTTGTAGAGGCCATGCCCCAACAAATTGAGGCTGCTCTGAGGGCATAAGGTGGTGCAACTCAATATTAGGATGTTCCTAATATTTTTCACACCTAGTGTTCATTTTGCAGATAGAACCTTATAATTCCAAGTCTTTGATTATTGATATAATAGGTTTTGGTCCTCATTTTTAATTACTTGAAGAGTTTTTCCCACCCATTTTTAGAAGAATGGCCATAACGTAAGTTCTTTATGGTAAGAACAAATGAACACAGGTTTCTTAGAGCATGTTTAAAGCCCTTAGGAGAGGCATTGCTGCTTTTGTCGTGTTCTATATCAATACGAAAACCTGCATGGAAGGGGCATTTCTCTAAAATTACATAACTTAACACATTTTATTGGTAAATAGCAAGTAATTTACTGACTTTGGGTGTCAGAGACCAGAAAAATATATCAGTTTACTCATCCAGAGCTAAGCTTTAGCAACGTGGTTAGTTCTCCATGGGATAATATAGTGTATTTGTCATTTTAGGGAACTATTGCTTTAACAAATGTGTTAAATCAAATGTGTAAATGTGTTTAACAAATGTGATGACATGATTAGAAATAAGGAAGGATATTCTCTTTATTTAATCATTACAAATCTGTACTTGTCTATTGAAATTGAAATCATTTTAACATTGGGTGTCAGACAGGACCTTATGGTTGAACCCAGATTGACATTTCAGAGCCATAAGGTTCTATCTGCGACTGCAACCCCCTCTGCACTTTAGGCTCCTTTAAGGTGAGGACTACAAAACAGGTCAGATACCTGAGATGTGAAACCTTTAATGCTCAATATCTCAGAACATTGCTTTGCTCAGATATAACCTTATAGGTCTCAAATTACCTTACCTGCATAGTTTAGAAGCCACCATAGCCTAAAGCTGATTCTGATGAAGAGAGTTCAGCTAAGAAGCTTAACGGCTGTGTTTTTTCGGGTCAGAGGGTATGGTTATTGTTATGAGGGGAAAGCTTATACTGATTCAGGGCGTTTGTTCGTTGGCCAAGGCTCAGATTATGCTGCTTGTCTAAAAGCTGTCTGCGCCATATTGTACAGGTTGTTGGTGAGAGGTGATATATTTGGCTGCTATTAAACAATGCAGTGATTTTGTGATGAATATTGACTGTGTTGTGTTAATGGGATGGCTGATGCTTCGTTGTGAATCAGGTCCCTGAAAAGGGAGACCGGTTTAGGCAGCTAAAAGTGCTTGTTTTAATCTCAAATCTCCAAGGAGGAAATGGTATTTGTCTGACAGCAGCTGGCTGACAGTAGCTGGCTGGCAGTAGCTGGCTGACAGTAGCTTGCTGCTGGTGCCTGGCTCAGAAATAAATAAATAAATGCTGAACGAAGGCAAGTGATGTGAAAAAAGCAGAATAGATTTATTACAGAATCCTAGACACAAAATAAACCAAATGCAATGCCGTGATAAAGTATAATGTTTAGGTGAACTGTAAAACAGGAAATAGAGATTGGGGTGGACCCATAAGCAGTCTCCGGCAGTTCCTTAGCTGATCACGTCTGAAATGACATTTAGCCAGACAGGCAAAACAAACAGATAGGATTGCTATGAGTCACACCGTTTACCCTGCTGCCTTCAAAACGAGAAGGATACTTCTTTGTGGCTCTGCATCTAGTGGTAGAGGACTCGTGTACACACACACACACACACACACACACACACACACACACACACACACACACACACACACACACACACACACACACACACACACACGTATTGCATACTTTTCTTCAATATTGATTTGTTGCATATTTGTTAATCAGTAAATCAGTGATGTTGTTAAGGGTTCAAACATAGACGTTGTCTGGTCTTCAGACCTGCTGCATGATGCTGTTTAGAGGAGGGAGTCCCCTAGCTCTGCTGTACTGGTCTGGCTGTGGAGATGTCAATCAGAAAACACACACACAATGATTGTTGTCTGGTCTTCAGACCTGCTGCATGATGCTGTTTAGAGGAGGGAGTCCCCTAGCTCTGCTGTACTGGTCTGGCTGTGGAGATGTCAATCAGAAAACACACACACAATGATTGTTGTCTGGTCTTCAGACCTGCTGCATGATGCTGTTTAGAGGAGGGAGTCCCCTAGCTCTGCTGTACTGGTCTGGCTGTGGAGATGTCAATCATAAAACACACACACAATGATTGTTGTGTTTGGAGAAGCTGGAAGCGGTATCATAGTCATGACTGTGTCAGTGGTGGTTGTGTTTGTCTGTGTTTGGGTCTTCCCACGTGGGATTTTGACATTGACGAGGTAACCAACATCGTATGGAAGCAAATTCCTGGGGTAAAACAAGTGGGACTGGAACCAGCGACCTTGTATCTATCGGTCCAACATCTACCGTGATCATCCAGTGGCGTGTTGCAATGGGACAGCCCCAGTCTGCTCGAGATCACTCATCTGACTCCATATTTCCATCCTTTGTTTTGACTGAGGTATCATGTTTTCCTCCTGTCCTCTCTTCCTCTTCTCACACAACAGCTATGCTGCTTTGATCCATCTATCAGGGAGATGGACATATAAGGTCTGGGAAAGACAGGGTAGCCTAGTGCACACACACACACATATATACACACACACATTTCTTGTTAACAAACTATAGTTTTGGCAAGTCGGTTAGGCCATCTACTTTGTGCATGACACAAGTCATTTTTCCAACAATCGTTTACAGATTATTTCAATTATTTCACTGTATCACAATTCCAGTGGGTCAGTGGGTCAGTTTACATACACTAAGTTGACTGTGCCTTTAAACAGCTTGGAAAATTCCATAAAATGACGTCATTGCTTTAGAAGTTTCTGACATCATTCGAGTCAATTGGCGGTGTACCTGTGGATGTATTTCAAGGCCTACCTTCAAACTCAGTGCCTCTTTTCTTTTGGGAAAATCAAAAGAAATCAGCCAAGACCTCAGAAAAAAAATTGTAGGCCTCCACAAGTCTGGTTCATCTTTGGGAGCAATTTCCAAACGCCTGAAGGTACCACGTACAAACAATAGTACGCAAGTATAAACACCATGGGACCACGCAGCTGTCATACCGCTCAGGAAGGAGACACGTCTCCTAGAGATTAACCACTTTGGTGCAAAAAGTGCATATCAATCCCAGAACAACAGCAAAGGACCGTGTGAAGATGCTGGAGGAAACAGGTGCAAAAGTATCTATATCCACAGTAAAACGAGTCCTATATCGACATAACCTGAAAAGCCGCTCAGCAAGGAAGAAGCCACTGCTCCAAAACCGCCATAAAAAACAGACTAGGTTTTGCAACTGCACATGGGGACAAAGATTGTACTTTTTGGAGAAATGTCCTCTGGTCTGATGAAACAAAAATAGAACTGTTTGGCCATAATGACCATCGTTATGTTTTGGAGGAAAAAGGGGTTGGCTTGCAAGCCGAAGAACAGCATCCCATCCGTGAAGCACAGGGGTGGCAACATCATGTTGTGGGGGTGCTTTGCTGCAGGAGGGACTGGTGCACTTCACAAAATAGATGGCATCATGAGGGAGGAAAATTATGTGGATATATTGAAGCAACATCTCAAGACATCAGTCAGGATGTTAAAGCTTGGTCACAAATGGGTCTTCCAAATGTACAATGACCCCAAGCATACTTCCAAAGTTGTGGCAAAATGGCTTAATGACAACAAAGTCAAGTTATTGGAGTGGCCATCACAAAGCCCTGCCCTCAATTCCATAGAAATGTTGTAGGCAGAACTGAAAATGTGTGTGCGAGCAAGGAGGCCTACAAACCTGACTCAGTTACACCAGCTCTGTCAGGAGGAATGGGCCAAAGTTCACCTAATTTATTGTGGGAAGCTTGTGGAAGGCTACCCGAAACGTTAGACCCAAGTTAAACAATTTAAAGGCAATGCTACCAAATACTAATTGAGTGTATGTAAACTTCTGACCCACTGGGAATGTGATGAAAGAAATAAAAGCTGAAATAAAGCATTCTCTCTACTATTATTCTGACATTTCATATTCTTAAAATAAAGTGGTGATCCTAACTGACCTAAAACTGAATTTTTACTAGGATTAAATGTAATCAATTGTGAAAAACTGAGTTTAAATGTATTTGGTTAAGGTGTATATAAACTTCCGACTTCAACTGTACATACATGCACATACACACACTGAAAATTAGTTGAAAATAACAGACAGATCTGATTATCTATGACGAATAGTTCCATCGTTTGTTTAAACACATTATGATTCATAGCTTTCCACTTTATTGTTATAGCTAACCAAAACAGGACTCTTTCCTTGGCAGGGGAGAGGGGCCGCGGAGGTGTGTGTGTCTGTCTGTCTGCAGTCCATCTGTGAGGTTCATGTCCATAGGTTTAATGAGTTTCTTGTTTTAAGGGGAGGCTCCTAATGTCCAGAGCTTTTTAACTCTGACTTGTTCTTAAAGGCCCAGTCCAGTCAAATACTAGATTTGCTTGTGTTTTATATACATTTCCACACCAGGAGGTTGGAATAATACTGTGAAAATATGACAATTATGATCATTTCCTTTTAGTGTAACAGCTGTTTTGAAAAGACCACCCGAAACCAGGCGTTAAATTAGTTGATTGACCAATAAGAAAGAGAGTTCCAAACATCTCTGCCGATAACAGCTAGTTTTCAGTTTTCCCCTCCCCACTCAGACCACTCCCAGACAGTCATAGCTAAATTATTGCTTGAGAAATTAATCTTTGCTAAGAAACATTTTTTTATGATTTGATATTGACATAACAACGGCTGCATTGGGCCTTTAAATGTTCCCTCCTCTGTCCTCACAGGCCAAGATATGAGTTTCACCCATTGAAGTTACTTCATGTTGAACTGGTAAGTTGGAGAGTTAAATTAGACTTAATACCTATTGGTGTTAACAGTGAACCCGATGGTTGTTGTTTATACTCTTTAGTCTTTTCGGTGGTCTTTGTAGAACTTCCTGGGCTATTGCATATGAAACACACATCATGTTCCATGACGTTTCTCTGTAGAGTGGAAATCATTTTTTGGGGTTGGTAAACATGTTTGTGAACTACAGCCTGCCCTTAATGACAGAGATACACGTTCTATGTAATCTATACATGTAGGAGCAGGAGATCTTCTCTGTACTGTTGAATGTGGGAGGAGTGGAAACAGAACATTATACAGTATCTCCAGCCTCCCACTGGGAAAGGCGTTGTCATGCCCTCTTCATGACTGTGTTGGTGTGTGCAGACCAGGATATATCCTTAGTGATGTGGACACCGAGGAACTTAAAGCTCTAGGCCCACTCCACTACAGCCCTGTCAATATGAATGGGGGCGTGTTCAGTCCACCATCAGCTCCTTTGTCTTGCTGAAGTTGAGGGAGAGGTTGTTGTCCTAGCACCATACTGCCAGGCCTCTGATCTCCTCCCTATAGGCTGTCTCATTGTCGTTGATGATCATCCCTACCACCGTTGTATCATTGGCAAACTTAATGATGGTGTTGGAGTCATGAGTGGCCACGCAGTTGTGGGTGTACAGGGGGTATAGGAGGGGACTAAGCACACCCTCCCGAGGAGCCCCCTGTTGAGGGTCAGTGTGGTGGATGTGTTGTTGCCTACCCTCAACACCTCCCTCTGCAACTGGATCCTGAACTTCCAGACTGGCCGCCCCCAGGTGGTGAGCGTAAGCAACAACACATCTGCCAGGCTGTCCCTCACCACCTGGGGGCGGCCCATCAGGATGTTCAGGATCCAGTTGCAGAGGGAGGTTTTGAGGGTAAGCAACAACACATCTGCCAGGCTGTCCCTCACCACCTGCGGGCGGCCCATCAGGATGTTCAGGGTCCAGTTGCAGTCCCAGAATCCTTAGCTTAGTGATGGGCTTGGAGGGCATTTTGGTGTTGAATGCTGAGCTATAGTCAATGAACAGCATTTTCACATAGGTGTTCCTCTTGTCTAGGTGGGAAAGGGCAGTGTGGAATGCAATAGAGATTGTGTTATCTGTGGATCCGTTGGAGCGGTATGTGAATTGCAGTGGGTCCAGGGTGTCTGGGATGATGGTGTTGATGTGAGCCATGACCAGCCTTTCAAAGCATTTCATGGCTACAGCTGTGAGTGCTGTGGGGTGATAGTCATTTAGACAGGTTACCATGGTGTTCTTGGGCACAGGGACTATGGTGGTCTGCTTGAAACATGTAATCCATTATAGTTTGCAAGCCTTGCCACATCCAACGATCATCAGAGCCGATGTATTAGGATTCGATCTTAGTCCTGTATTGATGCTTTTCTTGTTTGATTAGTCGGGCATAGTGGGTTTTCTTATACACATCTGGTTTACTGCCGGCTCGCTGAAAGCGTCAGCTCTAGCTTTTAGCTCAGTGCGGATGTTGTCTGTAATCCATAGCTTCTGTTTGGGATATGTACGTACAACCACTGTGGGGAAGATGTCGTCAATACACTTATTAATGAAGCCTGACCACTTCTGTATTTAGCGTGTCACTGGTACTTCCTTTTTGAGTTTTTGCTTGTAAGCAGCAATCAGGAGGATAGAGTAATGGTCAGATTTTCCAAATGGAGGGCGAGGGAGAGCTTTGTATGTATTTCTGTGTGTGGAGTAAAGGTGATCTGCAGTTTTTTTTGCCTCTAGTTGCACAAGTGACATGCTGGTAGAAATGAGGTAAAATGGATTTCAGATTCCCTGCGTTAAAATCACCGGCCACTAGTAGCGCCGCATCTAGATGAGAATTTTCTTTGTTGCTTATTTTCTTTGTTGCTTATGGCCCTATACAACTCATTGAGTGCAGTTCCAGTTCCAGCACCGGTTTGTGGTGGTAAATAGACAGAAACATAGTATGATCTACAGCTTATAATGAGGTATTCTAACTCAGGCGAGCAGAACCTCGAGATTTACTTAATACACCTCACCCCTCTTGAGCTTACACAACGCTGCCGTTCTGTTCGTCTGTTGCAGAAAAACAGAAAAAACAGCTAGATGTATATTATCCATGTCCTTCTTCAGCCACGACTCGAAGAGACATAGGATTTTAAAGTTCTTCAGGTCCCGTTGATAGGATAGTCTTGAATGGAGCTCGCCTAGTTTGTTCTCCAGTGATTGTACACTCGCCAATAGAACGGAAGGTAGAGGCAGTTTATGTACTCGCCGACGTAGTTTTGTCTGTGTGCCATACTAAGGAAATGCCCTCTATAACAGCATTGTCAGCAGTTAAATGCAACAACAAAACATTTATAAAAAGCAATCTATTAATGTGGTTTTTGAACTCTATCATTTGTTTACAATCTTGATAGCTGTACTTTTAGTTTATTGGCCATTAGCCAATCAACATTCTCAAATAACATCCAACTGGTATTTACGACTTTACAACTGGTAAATTCCCACCTCCAACACATTTACAACCGCAGCATTAAGAGAGAACTTGAGAGACCCAACATAACAATCCTGTCACAACATGCCAGGAACATTGTGAATGCTAAACATTGCGAATGGCATTTAATTCTCCTGATGAACCCGAAAACGAACCAAACCGTGACCCCAAAACCGCAATATGTACCAAACCATGGTTTCAGTGAACCGTTACACCCCTAACATGTTCGCTACCGTTCAAAAGTTTGGGGTCACTTAGAAATGTTCTTGTTTTTGAAAGAAAAGCAATTTTTTTTTGTCCATTAAAATAACATCAAATTGATCAGAAATACAGTGTAGTCATTGTTAATGTTGTAAATGACTATTGTAGCTGGAAACGGCAGATTTTTTATGGAATATCTACTTAGGTATACAGAGGCCCATTATCAACAACCATCACTCCTGTGTTCCAATGGAACATTGTGTTAGCTAATCTAAGTTTATCATTTTAAAAAGGCATCTGAGCTCAATTTTGAGTCTCAAAGCAAAGGGTTTGAATACTTATGTAAATTAGGTATTTATTACCATAAATATTTTTAAATGTACTCCTAAATTTCTTAGAGCCCTGTGTGTGTGTGTGTGTGTGTGACATAGAGAAAGAAAGATAGAGACGTCCCTCCAACAGATGTCTGGTGTTAACTCATATCAATATTGCTTCTTTTAATAAAATATTTGGCCAAATTATCTAGTCGCCTCAGCATCAGATGACATCCCCATAGCTGTGGAATTACCTCAGGTTGGAAGACACACACACAAACACATGTACACACACGTTTTACTATCCTTGTGAGGACCAAACAATTTATTCCCATTCTAAATCTTATTTCTAAACCTAACCCCAAACCTTAACCTAACCCAAAACTTAACACCAAACCCTAACTCCTAAACCTAACACCTAATTCTAACCCTAACCCTAAATTTAAGCCTAAAATAGCCTATTTCCTTATGGGGATCTGTAAAATTTCACCACTTGTGCAAATGTTCCTTGTTTTACTGTCCTTTTGAGAACATCTGGTCCCCACAAGGATAGTTAAACCAAACACACACACACAACTCTCCACTCACATTGGCTCTCCACCCGTGTCCCAATCCACTGTGGGAATCTGTACATGTGAAGGCAATTTGCATTTCCAATTACTGTGGGAACCTTTGCTCCAGAACACAGAACATGTCCTTTTCTCGTCTCTGTCCTTTTCAGGATAGCTATTATTACCCTCAATGAAATGACACTGACACATTGAGAATGATGTTAAGCATCACACAGTTTACTGTTACATAGCAACACACACACACACACACAGCTCCTTACTGTACCAGGATTATGTCCCATTCTTAATAGGCCTAAATACTCAGACTGCTGCTAATATAGAGATTGTGTATCTCAGAAAGAGTTGAAAAGGGAACGAGGGCGAGTGAGGAAGATGTCTGTCAAAGTAAAGAAGCATTGTGGAAGTGGAAAGTCCGGGGAGAAGATAAGTAGAGGGAGGAAAATAGATGTTTTGCGTATTCCTAACCAATTGTATTTTTTTGTTTGTTTCTTTGCGTTGTCTGGAACGTATTATTTTAATACTTATTATGTGCATAATGTTGCTGCTTCCGTCTCGAAATGACCGAAAATAACTTCTGGACATCAGGACTGTGATTACTCACCACGGACTGGCAGAATCCTTTTTTCCTTTAACGAGTCCGACGAGCCCGATGTGAATGATATACTGCTTCCCCGGCAACAGGCCACTTTCAAGGAGCGGGACTCTAACCTGGAAGCTTCTAAAAAAATTCCGGCCCTGATGCTCGTCGAATGTGGCAGGGCTTGCAAACTACTACAGACTACAAAGGGAAGCACAGCCGAGAGCTGCCCAGTGACACGAGCCTACCAGACGAGCTAAACTACTTCTGTGCTCGCTTCGGCTGTTGCTTCCCTTTGTAGTCTGTAATGGTTTGCAAGCCCTGCCACATCCGACGAGCGTAAGAGCGGTGTAGCACGATTCGATCTTAGTCCTGTATTGACGCTTTGCCTGTTTGATGGTTCGTCGGAGGGCAAAGCAGGATTTCCGGGTTTGAGTCCCGCTCCTTGAAAGCGGCAGCTCTAGCCTTTAGCTCAGTGCGGATGTTGCCTGTATTCCATGGCTTCTGGTTGGGGTATGTACGTACGGTTGCTGTACATACATACATGACTGGCTGCCTAGATCACTGACTAGATAAACTAGAGGCCAGAATGCTGCTCAAACACATGGCTAGCTGCCTAGATCACTGACTAGATAAACTAGAGCTTCTTTCACCAGGGCTTCTGCTCAGTCTGAGGAGATAAACTAGGTGGGAGAAGGAGAAACAAAGAGAGCTGTGATTTGTTGCTGCAGAATGCACAGGGACACTTTCAAGCCACTGTGAGGAGATGGGGCCTAAACACAGACACAGACAGACACAGACAGACACAGACAGACACAGACAGACACAGACAGACACAGACAGACACAGACAGACAGACACAGACAGACACAGACGGACACAGACGGACACAGACGGACACAGACGGACACAGACGGACACAGACGGACACAGACAGACACAGACAGACACAGACAGACACAGACGGACACAGACAGACACAGACAGACACAGACAGACAGACACAGACAGACACAGACAGACAGACAGACACAGACAGACACAGACAGACACAGACAGACAGACAGACACAGACAGACACAGACAGACACAGACAGACAGACACAGACGGACACAGACGGACACAGACGGACACAGACGGACACAGACGGACACAGACGGACACAGACGGACACAGACGGACACAGACGGACACAGGCAGACACAGACAGACACAGACAGACAGACACAGACAGACACAGACAGACACAGACAGACACAGACAGACAGACACAGACAGACACAGACGGACACAGACGGACACAGACGGACACAGACGGACACAGACGGACACAGACAGACACAGACGGACACAGACGGACACAGACGGACACAGACGGACACAGACGGACACAGACGGACACAGGCAGACACAGACAGACACAGACAGACAGACACAGACAGACACAGACAGACAGACACAGACGGACACAGACGGACACAGACGGACACAGACGGACACAGACGGACACAGACGGACACAGACGGACACAGACGGACACAGACAGACACAGACGGACACAGACAGACACAGACAGACAGACACAGACAGACAGACACAGACAGACAGACACAGACAGACACAGACAGACAGACACAGACAGACAGACACAGACAGACAGACAGACACAGACAGACACAGACAGACACAGACAGACACAGACAGACACAGACAGACAGACACAGACAGACAGACACAGACAGACACAGACAGACACAGACAGACAGACACAGACAGACAGACACAGACAGACACAGACAGACACAGACAGACAGACACAGACAGACACAGACAGACACAGACGGACACAGACGGACACAGACGGACACAGACGGACACAGACGGACACAGACAGACACAGACAGACACAGACAGACACAGACAGACAGACACAGACAGACAGACAGACACAGACAGACACAGACAGACACAGACAGACAGACAGACACAGACAGACACAGACAGACACAGACAGACAGACACAGACGAACACAGACGGACACAGACGGACACAGACGGACACAGACGGACACAGACGGACACAGACGGACACAGACGGACACAGACGGACACAGACGGACACAGACAGACACAGACGGACACAGACGGACACAGACGGACACAGACGGACACAGACAGACAGACACAGACAGACACAGACAGACACAGACAGACACAGACAGACACAGACAGACAGACACAGACAGACACAGACAGACACAGACAGACAGACACAGACAGACACAGACAGACAGACACAGACAGACACAGACGGACACAGACGGACACAGACAGACACAGACAGACACAGACAGACACAGACAGACACAGACGGACACAGACGGACACAGACGGACACAGACGGACACAGACGGACACAGACGGACACAGACAGACAGACACAGACAGACACAGACAGACAGACACAGACAGACACAGACAGACACAGACAGACAGACACAGACAGACAGACACAGACAGACACAGACAGACACAGACAGACACAGACAGACACAGACAGACACAGACAGACACAGACAGACACAGACAGACACAGACGGACACAGACGGACACAGACGGACACAGACGGACACAGACGGACACAGACGGACACAGACGGACACAGACGGACACAGACGGACACAGACGGACACAGACGGACACAGACAGACACAGACAGACACAGACAGACACAGACAGACACAGACAGACACAGACAGACAGACACAGACACAGACAGACAGACACAGACAGACAGACACAGACAGACAGACACAGACAGACAGACACAGACAGACAGACACAGACAGACAGACACAGACAGACAGACAGACAGACACAGACAGACACAGACAGACACAGACAGACACAGACAGACACAGACAGACACAGACAGACACAGACAGACACAGACAGACACAGACAGACAGACACAGACAGACAGACACAGACAGACACAGACAGACACAGACAGACAGACACAGACAGACACAGACAGACACAGACAGACAGACACAGACAGACAGACACAGACAGACACAGACACAGACAGACAGACACAGACAGACACAGACGGACACAGACAGACACAGACAGACACAGACAGACACAGACAGACACAGACAGACACAGACAGACACAGACAGACACAGACAGACACAGACAGACACAGACAGACAGACACAGACAGACAGACACAGACAGACACAGACAGACAGACACAGACAGACAGACACAGACAGACACAGACAGACACAGACAGACACAGACAGACACAGACAGACACAGACAGACACAGACAGACAGACACAGACAGACACAGACAGACAGACACAGACAGACACAGACAGACACACACAGACAGACACAGACAGACACAGACAGACACAGACAGACACAGACAGACACAGACAGACACAGACAGACACAGACAGACAGACACAGACAGACACAGACAGACACAGACAGACAGACACAGACAGACAGACACAGACAGACACAGACAGACAGACACAGACGGACACAGACGGACACAGACGGACACAGACGGACACAGACGGACACAGACGGACACAGACGGACACAGACGGACACAGACGGACACAGACAGACACAGACAGACACAGACAGACACAGACAGACACAGACAGACGGACACAGACGGACACAGACGGACACAGACGGACACAGACGGACACAGACGGACACAGACGGACACAGACGGACACAGACGGACACAGACGGACACAGACAGACACAGACAGACAGACACAGACAGACACAGACAGACACAGACAGACAGACACAGACAGACACAGACAGACAGACACAGACAGACGGACACAGACGGACACAGACAGACACAGACAGACACAGACAGACACAGACAGACACACAGACAGAGAGACAGACACTATTTACAGTACCAGACAAAAGTTTAGACGCACTTACTCATTCCAAGGTTTTTCTTTTTTTTTTGTTGCTATTTTCTACATTGTAGAATAATTGAAGTCATCACAACTATGAAATTACATTTATGGAATCATGAAAACGTGTTTAACAAATCAAAATAGATTTTATATTTGAGATTCTTCAAAGTAGACACCCTTTGCCTTGATGACAGCTTTGCACACTATTAGCATTCTCTCAACCAGCTTCACCTGGAATGCTGAGCACTTGTTGGCTGATTTTCCTTCGCTCTGCGGTCCAACTCACCCCAAACCATCTCAATGGGGTTGAGGCCGGGTGATTGTGGAGGCCAGGTCATCCGATGCAGCACTCCATCACTCTCATTCTTGGTCAAATTGGGCTAAAACAGCCCCGAGGTGTGTTTTGGGTCCTTGTCCTGTTGAAAAACAAATGCTAGTCCCACTAAGCCCAAACCAGATGGGATGGTGTATCGCTGCAGAATGCTGTGGTAGCCATGCTGGATAAGTGTGCCTTGAATTCTAAATAAATCACAGACAGTGTCACCAGGAAATCACACCCACACCATAACACCTCCTCCTCCATTCTTCACTGTGGGAACCACACATGCAGAGATCATCCGTTCACCTACTCTGCATCTCAAAAAGACACGGCGGTTGGAACCAAAATCTCTAATTTGGCCTCATCAGACCAAAGGACAGATTTCCACCGGTCTCATGTCCATTGCTCATGTTTCTTGGCCCAAGCAAGTCTCTTCTTCATATTGGTGTCTGTTACTTGAAGTCTGTGAAGCATTTATTTGGCTGCAATTTCCGAGGCTGGTAACGCTAATGAACTTATCCTCCGCAGCAGAGGTAACTTGGGGTCTTCCTTTCATGTGGTGGTCGTCATGAGAGCCTGAATGTGCTTGATGGTTTTTGCGATTACACTTGAAGAAACTTTAAAAGTTCTTGAAATGTTCCACACTGACTGACCTTCATGTCTTAAGTAATGACTTTCGTTCTCTTTGCTTATTTGAACTGTTCTTGCCATAATTGGGAATTGGTCTTTTACCAAATATGGTTATCTTCTGTATACCACCCCTATCTTGTCACAACCCAACTGATTGGCTCAAATACATTAAGAAGGAAAGAAATTCCACAAGATACACCTGTTAATTGAAATGCATTCCAGGGGACTGCCTCATGAAGCTGGTTGAGAGAATGCCAAGAGTGTGCAAAGTTGCAATCAAAGTGTGGCTACTTTGAAGAATCTCAAATATAAAATCTATTTTGATTTGTTTAACACTTCTTTTGGTTACTACATGACTCCATGTGTTGGAGTCATTAAAACTCCATTGCTAACCTTTATTGCGCATTTTAAAACACTTCCTTCGTTCCCATTTTTGACAATCATCTACAGTTGAAGTCAGAAGTTTACATACACTTAGGTTGGAGTCATTAAAACTCATTTTTCAACCACTCCACAAATTTCATGTTAACAAACTACAGTTTTGGCAATTCGGTCAGGACATCTACTTTGTGCATGACACAAGTAATTTTTCCAATAATTGTTTACAGACAGATTATTTCACTTATAATTCACTGTCCTAGCCAGTCTCCAGATCTCAACCCCATAGAAACTCTTTGGAGGGAGTTGAAAGTCTGTGTTGCCCAGCAACAGCCCCAAAACCTCACTGCGCTAGAGGAGATCTGCATGGAGGAATGGGCCAAAATACCAGCAACAGTGTGTGAAACCCTTGTGAAGACTTACAGAAAACATTTGACCTCTGTCATTGCCAACAAAGGGTATATAACAAAGTATTTAGATAAACTTTTGTTATTGACCAAATACTTATTTTCCACCATAATTTGCAAATAAATTCATTGAAACTCCTACAATGTGATTTTTTTTTTTTCATTTTGTCTGTCATAGTTGACGTGTACCTATGATAAATTACAGTCCTCTCATCTTTTTAAGTGGGAGAACTTGCACAATTGGTGGCGGACTAAATACTTTTTTGCCCCACTGTAGGCCTACCTTCAAAACTCAAGCCTTTTTGCTTGACATCGTGGGAAAATCAAAAGAAACATTTCACGTTCTTAAAATAAAATGGTGATCCTAACTGACCTAAGACAGCATTACCAATGCAGAAACAAACAGAAACATGTAAACATACAAAAACTCAGTCGCTTGTTGTGACCCTGAGTCTACTGAGTTAGTATATTGGTGGAACTGAAACAAAGCCAGGCATATGTCAATGGCTTCCTGTGCTTATTTACTTGCTACTACTTCATTTAGGCCTGCTTTAAACATGGATGCATGACATTCATATCATAACAAATGATAACATTAATACGCAAAGTTTACAAACATGCCGTAACAAATTGTATTGACACGTATTCTATATATACAAAAGTATGTGCACACCCCTTGAAATGAGTGGTTTCGGCTATTTCTGCCACACCCATTGTTGACAGGTGTATAAAATCGAGCACACAGCCATGTAATCTCCATAGACAAACATTGGCAGTAGAATAGCCTTACTGATGAGCTCAGTGACTTTCAATGTGGCACAGTCAACGGATGCCACCTTTCCAACAAGTCAGTTCATCAAATTTCTGCCATGCTAGAGTAAACTGTAAGTGCTGTTATCGTGAAATGGAACCATCTGGGAGCAACAACGGCTCAACCGTGAAGTGGTAGGCCACACAAGCTCACAGAACGGGACCACCGAGTGCTGAAGCGCATAAAAATTGTCTGTCCTAGGTTGCAACACACACTAGCATGTTCTAAACTGCAACGTCAGCACAATAACTGTTCGTCGGGAGCTTCATGAAATGGGTTTCCATGGCCGAGCAGCTGCACACAAGCCTAAGATCACCATGCGTAATGCTAAGCGTCAGCTGGGGTGGTGTAAAGCTCACCACCATTGGACTCCAGAGCAGTGGAAACACATTCTCTGGAGTGACGAATCATGCTTCACCATCTGGCAGTCCAACGGATGCCAGGAGAACACTACCTGCCCCAATGCATGGTGACAACTGTAGAGTTCGATGGAGGAGGAATAATGGTCTAGGACAGTTTTTCATGGTTCGGGCTGTGGCAATAGTTTGGGGAAGGATCCTTTCCTGATTCAGCATGACAATACCCCTGTGCACAAAGTGAGGTCCATACAAAAACGCTTTGTCGAGATCGATGTGGAAGAACTTGATTGGTCTGCTCAGAGCTTTGACCTCAACCCTTCAAACACCTTTGGGATGAATTGGAATGCCGACTGCGAGGCAGGCCTAATCGCCCACACACAGAGCAGAGATGCAGACACACACACACACACACAGAGCAGAGATGCAGACACACACACACACACAGAGCAGAGATGCAGACACACACACACACAGAGCAGAGATGCAGACACACACACACACACACAGAGCAGAGATGCAGACACACACACACACACACAGAGCAGAGATGCAGACACACACACACACACAGAGCAGAGA